>NC_028643.1:77508644-77538612 GCF_001406875.1 Solanum pennellii | reverse complement strand
AGGACTATTGCTTAACGGTAAGATTGATAACTCTTTCTTACGTTTGGTGTAATCGTGTTTCGCTTTTGCTTTTGAAGATTAGTGAAAACGATTGAAAATCCTGTGAGACAGGTCGTGGTTTTACTCCCTTAAGCAAGGAGGTTTCCACGTAAAATCATTGTGTTGATTTTACTGCATTTAACTTTCTGGTATTTTTCTGAAGTGAAGTAAGGGACCTGGTCCATTACTCGTTAAGTGAAAGCATACATTCTATCATGAGCCACATAAATTACGGGAGGTGACTGCCCACTGTTCTTTTCGACTACCCACCTACAAAACAAATTGTGTACAAGTATGACCAATATGAACTGCAAACCACAGATTTAGAACATCCCAAGATCCAATACTAGACAATTCACATCATTACTGTCCAAAAAGTACAGTTGGGCAAATAACGGATCAATCAGAACGAGAAGTCAGTCGAGCAAATACTAGAGCTCTCTAAAGCATAAGATAAGATGTCTTAAGTGTGAACTGTAGATATCTAACAGCCACAATACTCCAGAACATGTTACCTAAAAAGCTAAAAAAGCTTCTATACATTACCTTGCCTTACTTGATGCAAAAAGGAGCATATGATGAATTCGAGTCCACATAAACAAAATCCTACAACTAGCAAGATTAATACCTTTATACCAATGGACTGACGCACACAGAGCAACAACTCGAGTACCCTCTAGATGGAAGCTTTCCTAGTTTGAATAAGCATAATGACTCGCGCACAGTTGAAACCATGACCAATGATGTGTTCTGCTACAAAAATGCAATTAACTATGAGTAAACGAGCATTCAAGCATGCAGATGAAACAAGCTAAGTCAGACTGAGAAAACTGATTGAAGGAAAAGACATTAGAATGAACCATCATCTGAATTCTGAACATAAGGATGCACTTCTCACAGCCATGTACATCAATCAAGCACACCTGCATCTTGGAACTTGATGTATAACGAAGGAGAAAACATTCCAAAAGATAGTAGATATCACTGTAGTTAAACCAGTAATATCTGTTGTGACATTAGACTAGGTAGAGTTCAAATTTGATATTCAGAAAAAATATGTCAAAACTTCTACCAGGGATATGCTCCTTCAACCAAAAGTAGTATTTGCAAGTCTCTTTCTTGGTCGTCACCCAGTTACATCTGGGACTAATGTTATTAGCTCAATTTTTTGGGGATCTGAAGACAGAAGAGGAAGACATGATGTTATTATGTCATCCAGAATGTGATGCCGAAGTATGCAATCGGCTTCAATTCTACAACAATTTGACTCGGATAGCTAACAACATAGTCGGAGAAGATCATTGATACATACAACTGCCTCAGATTCTTGACTCCAACTACAGATATTTTGATTCATCAACTCCGAAATCATTTGACATGCGCAATTGCTGATTTGCTAAACAATTGAAAAGTACTATTCATTATGTTTTACTTTGGATTATCTTGTTCACTTATGGGCCTGCCGTGATTAAAAGATTCAAATTGATCTGACAGAGAGAAGGGATCAAGCTGGAGCTCTCACCCATGAACTCGTATCACGGTTTTTCTTTTGTTCCTTTCCAGGAGTTGCCCTCCGCCACCCATGAAACAAACAGGCAATGGAGCTCTTCTCCATCCATTCGGGTACGAGTTAAATAAACGCCATTTGAATCATCAAACATCAGATGGCTCGCATATCAACTAAATTAGTGCAACTGTAAGTGGTATAGTAGACGGAAGCAAAAACAAAATGCTCAAAACTGCAATCAGAAAAGATACCAGAAACTGCATATTCATAAAGATACCATTATTATTCACAAATGAGAAACAGAATGGAACAGAAAGCGAAAACACATAGATGACCCTTAAAGACCATCATACAAACACAACCACCACAATGGGCAACAGACACACCACCACAATGGGCAACAGACGCAACCAGACAACGACAAGAACTTAAAAACCACCACGGAGACGGAGGACAAGGTGCAGAGTAGACTCCTTCTGGATATTGTAGTCAGCAAGGGTGCGGCCATCCTCAAGCTGCTTACCAGCGAAGATCAACCTCTGCTGGTCTGGTGGGATCCCCTCCTTGTCCTGAATCTTAGCTTTCACATTGTCGATAGTGTCAGAACTCTCCACCTCCAAAGTGATGGTCTTCCCGGTCAAGGTCTTCACAAAGATCTGCATTCCTCCCCTCAGCCTAAGCACCAAGTGCAGGGTCGACTCCTTTTGGATGTTGTAGTCCGCCAAAGTGCGGCCATCCTCGAGCTGCTTGCCAGCAAAAATCAACCTCTGCTGATCTGGGGGAATACCCTCCTTGTCTTGGATCTTGGCCTTGACATTGTCGATGGTGTCGGAGCTCTCAACCTCCAGGGTGATGGTTTTCCCGGTAAGGGTCTTAACAAAGATTTGCATACCACCACGCAGACGGAGGACAAGGTGAAGGGTCGACTCCTTCTGGATGTTGTAGTCGGCAAGGGTGCGACCGTCCTCGAGCTGCTTACCAGCGAAGATCAACCTCTGCTGGTCTGGGGGAATTCCCTCCTTGTCCTGGATCTTAGCCTTCACATTATCAATGGTGTCGGAGCTTTCTACCTCCAAAGTGATGGTCTTTCCGGTGAGGGTCTTAACAAAAATCTGCATACCACCACGGAGACGGAGGACAAGATGGAGGGTGGACTCCTTCTGGATGTTGTAGTCAGCTAGGGTGCGGCCATCCTCGAGCTGCTTTCCAGCGAAGATCAACCTCTGCTGGTCTGGGGGGATTCCTTCCTTATCCTGGATCTTAGCCTTCACGTTGTCAATGGTGTCGGAGCTTTCCACCTCCAAAGTGATGGTCTTTCCGGTAAGAGTCTTAACGAAGATCTGCATACCACCACGGAGACGGAGCACCAAATGGAGGGTGGACTCCTTCTGGATATTGTAGTCAGCTAGGGTGCGGCCATCTTCCAACTGCTTTCCTGCAAAGATCAACCTCTGCTGGTCTGGGGGAATGCCTTCCTTATCCTGGATCTTAGCCTTGACGTTGTCAATGGTGTCTGAGCTTTCGACCTCAAGGGTAATCGTCTTACCCGTAAGAGTCTTCACGAAGATCTGCATACCACCACGTAGACGAAGCACCAAATGGAGGGTAGACTCCTTCTGGATGTTGTAATCAGCTAGAGTACGTCCGTCCTCCAACTGCTTTCCGGCGAAGATAAGCCTTTGCTGATCCGGGGGAATTCCTTCCTTATCCTGGATCTTAGCCTTAACGTTGTCGATTGTATCAGAACTTTCCACCTCTAGGGTGATAGTCTTTCCGGTGAGAGTTTTCACAAAGATCTGCATCTGCAAAATTCATAAAAACAACAATCAGAACAACGAGAAAAAATCAAATTTAAGCTCTTTTCACACTCCCTGATCAACCGATTCAAGGATTAAAACAAAGCAACCTAGGGCTTTTAAATCAAAAACAACCGGAGGAACTCAGATCTTAGGCCTTGAGAATCAAAGCGACATCAAAAACACAAAATTCTACGGCTTTTTAATCAAATCAACCAGAAAAACTCCAATTTTAGGCCTCCTCATCAAACCGACGAAAACAAACTCGAATTATAAACCTTTAAAATCAAATCGACGGAAAAAACCCAAATTAGGGGCCTTTCTCATCAAAACAACGAAATAAACTCCAATTGTCGGCCTTCCCCATCAAAACAACATGAAAAAACTCAATTTCTAGGTATTTTCCATCGAAACAACCGAAAAAAACTCAAATTTTAGGGCTTTAACAGCACCTGATTAACTAAACTCAGAATCTAAACAAACAAAAGCCAAAAAATTGAGAAAATTTCTAACCTTGAAAGAGAAATTTGAAGGCAATTGAGAGAAACAATAATAGAAATCAGATAGAAGATGAAAAAATGTGCTGCAGAAAGCTTTATTTTATAGATGGTATGGCCGACTCTAGAGGAAACCGCCTCATGGACTAACCAATCATATGAAGACACGTGTAATAATGACGTGTAGTGTACCAAATCAACACGCAAAAGCTACCTTTATTTTTTTTATGTGGTTGGGAAAATTAGGAGAATGAGGTTGACACTTACACGCTCCTCTAGAAAAGAAAAATTTTAAGTCACGTTAAAAAAAAAATATTCTAAAGAAATAACTTAATTTTATTTTTTGTATTTTTAAAAAATTTAAAATATGCTCTAATATAGCGTATTTTGAGTTTATCGTGAACATGATTTTAAATATAAGAAATTAAATATAGCAAAATTAGAGTATAATACTAGTTGATAATCGCACTTGAATCTTCTTTCTTGTATCATGTATTGCTCTTTTTCTAAGTTATTTTAATACGATTATTTAAATTTAATTGAAAATATTAAATATTTTATTTAAATTGAAGATTTATTAGAAACATTTTATTTTTTATATTTATATCTAAGAGGTAAGTACTGAATTTTTCATTCTTTTTTACCCAAATTTATTTGAGCATTAAAAAAAAATTTATGTCTTCTTAATGACCTTTTTTTTATTGGATAAATTTAGTAATTTCGTTATAAAAATAGTTTATTTCAAATTGATATTTAAGTAAGATTGAATAAGATATAATTAGTGACGTTGGTATAGTAATATTAAAAATAAATAAATTTTTGGATCAGTCAAAATTGATCTCTTTCTTTATAAGAATATTATTATTATATTGCATCATATAAAAATAAATCAATGTGAATAGTGAATTGTCTTTTTGTGTCCTGTAATTATCATTATGAGAGAGAAAAGATCAAGTTGCTTACTATTTCAATTTGGGTATATGTAATTGATGACCAAAATCTTGTCATCCTCATCAACAAAATTAATGTAATTATTGACAAAACTTTTTAAGCTGAAATTATCATGGATAGAAAGTGATATTAAAAAATCATAATTGAGATTCCAAATAATAGTTTATATAAAAATTGAAATAATAGATAATTTTTATTTACATGTTCAAGAATAATAAAATTATTCAATATCTATATTTTAATAAAATATTTGTATAATTTGATATACATGTAAAATCGAATTGGGGTACTTTATCTGTATAAAGTTAATCAATGATTACTCCCTCTCCTTTTTCTCTTTTACATTTTAATTCGAAAATTTTATTTCCTCCCTTTTTCATTATTTAATTATTTGTTAATAATTACTTTCCTCTTTTTTAAAGCAAAAAAAAAAAAAAGGAGTAGTTGGACCAAAATTGTATGATTTTTGTTCTTCTTTTTCAAATACAAAATATTATATTAAAAATAAAAAAAAATTATTTAATATTTAATATCTATATATTATTTTAAATTTATATTTTTATAATTCAATTAAAATAAATATTTTCTATTAAATAATCATATCCAGTGCACCATATTTTTCGACGATTACCACTCATATTATTGTGTTTAGTAGATATTTTAGGTGCATAATTGATCTATTCTTTAAAACTAGGGGCACTTATTATTATACATCCACTTGACACTTGCTTTAGTTGGCTATTTTTTTAAATTTTTTTTTTTTTGTCAACTACCCCAATTCGAATTTATTTGATTAAGATATTTTTATGGACCTACTTTATAATATTATTGTATTTAATAATTTTTTTAAAAAGTGAAAGATTCTTTTTTTGTTGTAACTTGTAAGTGGTGTCTTTTTATTAAAAGTTTAGAAAAATTCATATCCGTTCAAGGTGGGCACGGATTTCAAGTAGGGGTGTGCATCGGTCGGTTCGGTTCGGTTTTACATATAATCGGTTCGGTTTATCGACTTTCGGTTTTAAAATATCCTAACCCAATAACAAACCAATAAGAAATGTTTTATCGGTTTATCGATTTATCGGTTTTTGATGTTATCGGTTCGGTTTCGGTTAACCCAATAAGAAAATGTCGATCAAATAATATATAATAGTACGTATGTTATAATTACATGTTACCAACTTACCGCAAAAACATAATAGAAAACTTTGAATGTTGATCAAATTACTAACATTCACAAACTTGCAAAAGCTATCTCCTACAATTACGAACTAGAATTAAAACTAAAATAAAATATTTCAATGAGACAATCTTGAACAGTTGCTTGATCCACCAGATAATCAACAAAGTTCTCACCAATTTCCTAACCAAAAAATCACATAGCCTGAAAAGCTAATATTGAATCTATTATGTATATTTAATATTGAGGAAGGGTAAAGTAGTAAATAACTATCGTCTTATTGGGTTATCGGTTTACCCAATAACCCAATAGGAAAAACCGAAACCGACCCAATAACCCAATAATTATTTTTTCTAAACCCATTAAAAACCCAATAACCCAATAACATTTTATCGGTTCGGTTTATTGGTCGGTTTGGTTTTTGCACACCCCTAATTTCAAGGTGGTTGCTTTGTAAGTTGTTGATGATAAAGCAACGATGTCGATAACTTTGATATATACAAATTAATAATTATTGTTGAACTATTCTTAGAATAATTAAACTTTAATACAATAATCAATTTCAATACTAAATCAGTCAAAAATATCTTAAACTCATCACATAAAAAATAATTTAAAAAGCAATTAAAGTTTTTTAATCTCATTATGTAAAATTTTGTGTCATCTCATTTATTGTTAAAATTACTATAATACCCCTTCTCTTTAATTTTATTTTCCTACTATATTAGATATATATATATATATATTTATTTCATTTTCTTACTGTAAAGAAAAGATAAATATTTATCTTTTAAAAAAATGTAATGTCATTGAAAACGTGAAAAAACGCTTCAAAGATATCTAAATAGAAAGAACAGATAAGATAAACCATAAAACAAGTTTTTCAATTGCGTTCTATGAATAAAATTCTGTGTCTAATTATTTATTGTTGAAAGTACTACATTACACCTTCTCTTCTATTTTATTTTTCACTATTTTAAATATCTATTTAGTTATTTCACTTATTACTTTTATAATATCAAGAAAAAATAAATATTTTATCTTTTAAAAAAAGGTCAGGTCATTGAAAACCTGAAAAAACGCTTCAGAGATACCTAAATAGAAAGAACTCATAAGATAAATCATAAAATGTGTTTGTCCCTTGCATTTTATGAGTAAAATTCTGTGTCATCTCATTTATTGTTGCAATTACTATATTACCCTTTCTCATCAATTTCATTTTGTCAAATACGTTTTATGAGTAAGCTTCTGTGTCATCTCGTTTATTGTTGAAATTACTATATTGCCCCTTCTCTTTAATTTTATTTTTCCACTATTTTAGATATATTTATTTATTTCACTTATTACTTTAATAATATCAAGAAAAAAGAAATATTTTATCTTAGAAATAACGTCATGTCGTTGAAAACGTGAAAAAACGCTTCAGAGATATAAAACGGATAAGATAAAGCATAAAACTATATGAGAAAAATTCTGTGTCACCCATTTATTGACGAAATTACTATGTTACTTCTTCTCTTCTATTTTATTTTCCTACTATTTTAGATATATATTTATTTATTTCATTTCTTACTTTCATAATATAGTGAAAAGATAAATATTTATCTTTTAAAAAAACATCATTATATTTCGACTATTTTAGATATATATTTTTTTATATCATTTATTAATTTTATAATATCAAGAAAAGATAAACATTTTATCTTTTTAAAAAAGGTTATGTCATGAAAACGTGAAAAAACGCTTCAGAGATACCTAAATAGAAAGAACTCATAAGATAAATCATAAAACGTGTCCCTTGCGTTTTATGAATAAAATTCTGTGTCACTCATTTATTGTTGCAATTATTATATTACCCCTTCTCTTTAATTTTCCCCCCACTATTTTAAATATTTATTTATTTATTTCATTTCTTACTTTTATAATATCAAGAAAAGATAAATAATTTATATTTTATGAAAACGTCTTGTTGTTGAAAACGTGAGAAAACGTTTCAGTGTTATCTAAATAGAAAGAACAAATAAGATAAGGTATAAAACACGTTTGCGCATAGCTTTTTTATGAGTAAAATTCCGTGTCTACTCATTTATTATTGAAATTACTATATTACCCCTTCTCTTTAATTTTATTTTTTCACTATTTTAAATATATATTCATTTATTACTTTTATAATATCAAGAAAAAATGAATCTTTTATCTTTTTTTTAAAAATGTCATATCGTTGAATTCAACGTGAAAGAACACTTCGGATAGCATATCTCAATTTACAAAAATGATGTCAAATGTAGCGCAAGACAAGTTATTTTTTCTAAGTTAACCTGTAAGGAGAGTTTCCCCCTTGTAACTTTACCAAAGAATAATATGAACCATATTTTCCTATAGAAAGTAGATCAGAATGTGAGCCTTGTTCTGCAACTATTCCATCTTTTATAACAGCAATGGAACTAGCTTTCTGTATTGTTGATAGACGATGAGCCACGACAATGCATGTTCGTTCAACCATCATTTTCTCTAGTGCTTCTTGGACCGCGCTTTCAGATACAGTGTCAAGAGCACTAGTTGCTTCATCTAACAACAGGATTTTCGGGCTCTTGAGTATTGCTCGGGCAATGGCTATTCTTTGTTTCTGACCTCCTGATAGTTGCACTCCTCTTTGTCCACATTGAGTTTCATATCCATCATTCATCCCACTGCATTACAAAGTAATTTAGTTATTGGTTGTTACAGAATGTATATAGACTTTATTCTTAGTAATGTACATAGATATAGCTACGCAGCACACTCGTAGTGATCCTTATTTATTTTTCTTTCCTAAGTTAGCACTAACGTGCTGTATTTATACATTGCTTACCGATTGGAATAAGACAACAACTAACTCCATTCGATTGCGTAGTATTAGAGCCAGGTCCATCCCTGATCACGCTCTAGTTGGGCTTGGGCGTGAAGAAGGTGTTAGAGTGCCACATTGGTGGGGAATGGACTGGTGATCTGCTTATATGAACTTGGGAAAGTCTCACAAATTAACTAACTTTTGGGGTTGAGTTAAGCTCAGGTGTTATATTATGGTAAATTTAAAGTTCGTGCAACAATTTATCTGTAGCAAATGACATTTATTATGAAAGAACTTCAAATAAATTGGCGATGAATGTATATCTGACCTTATAAATTCATGAGCATTAGCAAGCACAGCAGCATTTATTATCTCAGATTCGCTGGCGTTCTCTTTTCCATATGCAATGTTCTCGTAGATAGTTCCTGCAAAGAGAGTTGGTTCTTGGCTAACTAATGCAATACTTTGTCTCAGGGATCTCAAGTTGTAGTCTTTAACATCCCTTTCGTCGATATAGACTGATCCTTTATCTGGATCATAAAATCTTTCAAGAAGCCCAATTATCGTTGATTTTCCACAACCACTCTGTCCAACTAATGCTACTGTAGTTCCTGCACTTATCTTGAGGCTTAATCCTCTGAAAATCAGCTGATCTGGTCTTGATGGATAAGCAAAGAATACTCTTTTCAGCTCCACACGTCCCCTTATTTGTGTTCTCGTTGCATCTATTGCTGATGAATTATCTGGATTGATCTCGGTGTTTCTATCGAGGATTGCAAAGACTGAACCCACAGCATTATTTCCTCTAGATATATCTTTAGTCATGCTTCCTGCCTCAGCAATAGTATAAGCAGTGAAAAGCAATGCTAGAAATGCTTGAAAAAGTTTCTCAGGAGATATGTCTCCTTGTGACAATAGTTTTCCGCCGTACCAGTAAGCTAAAGCTGTAGAAGCTGCAGCTAGGAATTGAGAGCTACATAGACCTACACCGGCATACCAAGATTGTCGTATGCTTTCCTTTCTAGGACCTTCTAATGAGTCTCTAAAGAGCCCTACTATCCTTTTCTGAGATGAGAAAGCGGTGATTGTTCTATGATTAATAACAGCTTCACTTGCTAGTTGGCTTCCCTCTCTTTGAGCTTTCTGTGCTTTTACAGACATACTCTTCATCAGTACAGTCCTCGTGTAAAAACTTCCAATGAGCAAAGGCTGAGCTGCCATCATCACTAAGGACAGCTTCCATGTTAGGAAAAGTCCTAATGTATAAGCAAATGTAGCAGCAAAGAATGCTTGAACTAGCAATGACATACGGTCTCCCACAAGGGAACGAACCATGTTTGCTTCAGTTGATAGCCGAGCACATATGGCTGCACTCGTGTTCTCATCTTGATCAAACCATTTGATCTCAAACGTCATGAGTTTGGCAAGCAGCATCTCCCTTATCCTTCTGGTTAGCCTTTCTCCCATGACAGCAAAATTGTAGTGTTGGATTACATTTGTGAAGAAGTTGAAAACAGCAAGACCTATGAATATGAAAGAATAGATCCTCACGTGAGATTGGATGGAGGATTTATCAGGACGGAAGTAAACAGATATAACTGCCCCAACACAGTAGGCATTTATTGGCTGAACAGCTCCCGAGCCTATCGCTCCTATGCATCCGAGCAAAGCTCTACCCCATTCAGGAGCATTCATTTGGAGTAAACGCAATTGTGAAGGCGCTGGATGAGCCACTTTTGTCAAATGGTTATCATAACTTTCATATGATTCTTCATACTGGACGGAGTAAGGAACTGACAATGGTGTACTTCTGGAAAATGCTGGACTGAACGGGTACATAACCGGTGTGGCTGCTGCACTAGATATCATGTTGAATGGACTTTGAGGGGTATTACTACCTTTACGATAGCTACTTCTTCCACCAGTCTTTTGATTAGGGGTATTGGCGACATCATTTAATGTGGCTAGTTGCTGCAGCTGCACCATTTTGTAGTACTCTCCACCTTCACCATCAGTCATTTGCATAAGCTCTTCGTGTGTTCCAGACTCTATTACTCTCCCTTGTTGAAGAACTACTATCCTATTCGCCATTCTAATGGTGGACAGACGGTGAGCTATGACGATTGCAGTTCTCCCCATAGATGCATGATCAAGGGCCTCTTGTACAACTCTTTCAGACTGTGAATCCAATGCACTTGTAGCTTCATCAAGCAGCAAGACTTTTGGATCTCTTATCAAAGCCCTCGCTATGGCTATTCGCTGCTTTTGTCCTCCAGATAACTGCAGACCAAATTGCCCAACCTGCGACATTTGAAGGTACAATTATAACAAGGACTTTAAACACAGTTACACTTGTAGTGATGTGGTTTTCTTTTTACTATCACACTCCTCCGTTTCAATTTGTTTGTCTTACATTCCTTTTTAACCTATTTAAAAAAACAACTCCTTCATTCTAACTTTCCACATAGCACGTTTAAGACCACAAGATTAAATGACATTTTACACATTCTACCTATCTTTACGACCACAAGATTCAAAAGTATCTTTTACTTTCTATAATTCCGTCAAGTCAAAATCAGACGAACAAATTGAAAAGGAGGGAGTATTATGAAACTGAGACCATGTACCTGAGTTTCATATGCATCTGGTAACTTTATAATGAAATCATGAGCATTTGCAGCTTTTGTTGCCTTCTCCACTTCTTCCATAGTTGCTCCCTCTTTGCCAAATAGTATGTTCTCTTTTATGGTTGTTGCAAAGAGAATTGGTTCTTGATTAACCAGACCTATTTGGGACCTCAGCCACTTTATATGGAGTTTCTTTATCTTGTGACCATCCAACAAAATATCGCCTTCAATGGGATCGTAGAATCTCTGAAGCAATGAAATGATTGTGGACTTTCCTGAACCACTACCCCCAACAAGTCCAGTAGTTTTCCCCGGTGAAATTCTAAGATTCAGGCCTTGCAAGATAGGCGCATCGGGCCTTGAGGGGTAACTGAAGTAGACACCATTGAATTCAATTTCTCCTCTTACATATGACAATGCTTTCCCCTTCTTATCTTCAGTGTCGATTGCAGGTTGTCGATCAATCATCTCTGTGATCCGAATTGCAGCAGACTTTGCCTCCGTGATTGCTGTAAGATTTGGAAGAGCCGACAGAATGTTTCTGCAAGAACATGAACGTCTTAATCAACATCATATCTAGCAACATATAGAGAGACTAAAAACATGAGTATTAAGGTGAGAACTATATTGCTCGGATCCTCCAAAATGCACTACTTTTGGAGGATTCGACACCTACCTAGTGACATTTTTTTGAAGAGTCCGAGCAACATAAGGTGTAAGAAAACTTACAATCCTCCCATAAGAACATTGAAACCTGCTACAAATACATCACCTCCTTTTTCTCCATGTTTGCTAACTAGAATCGATCCGAGCCATGCTTGAAAAGCCCAACTAATATAAACCATTCCTAAGCTTCCCAACAACAGCCCTCTAGCAAAGCCTTGCTTAATTCCTAGTTCCATAACTTTCTGCAACGATTGACTGAACTTTTCGAGAGTTTGGTTCTCAGCCACATAAGAATACAGTGTTCTTATTGAAGAAATAGCTTGTTCTGCTATTCCTCCTGCAACTCCATATGACTCTATCATCTGCATTCCCACATTCATCATCATTGTACCAAATCCAAGTCCGGGAACGATGAACATTAAGGTGAATGGTATCGCGGCCAACGTGATCTTCCATGAGAGTAGAAAGGCAAAGATATGACAGAACAGGAAGGACGACATGTAAGCCAGGCAATCAGGTATCTGAATGAAAGCACAAAGTAAAGATTAGAGACTATAAAATGCAAAACTTGAGAACAAAGATTGGGTATTACATTTTTTTTCTATCAACTGAAATAATATTGTAGTTATACAACGTTATTTGAGAAGCAAAAGTATTACTACTACTATAAATCTTCTGATTAAGTATTGCAGAACATCATTGACAGAAGGGTGGTCACTTGAACATCTCTCGCGAGAAAATTATACTATGTATTTACGTTAAATATTACTCTAGTACCTTTTATACATGTATACCGAATCTTGGCTCCCTTGACGAGTATGTTGTTGTTGTTATAACTATTTACAACAGCAAAAAACTATTCACAGCACAAATGGAAGAGAATATATACACACCTTCTCGCCTATGGTGATCTGGATGGTAGTGGAATCAGCTGATACAGTCGAAATTACTTGATAAGTAGTGGAAGATTCAGCTGCCTGTGTATCGAAAAATCCAACTTCTTGCCTCAGAACAGATTTTAGATACTCTAATCTCATTCTAGATGTTTGTCTTTCTGCAGTTCTTGCCCAACATAATCCTTCTGCACTCACAAATGTTTCAATATGTCATCTTTTGTTACCACTTACCATCACATAAAGAAAAAAAAAAACGATCCAGGATTTGAAGTTTGTAGGTTTCAATAACAACATCAAGTTAATACATAATACTATAACTAAGTTCACAGTCAAATAACCCAAAAAGCGAACCCCTGACCCTTCCCACCTGGGGCTACCCCTGCTCTAAGATAAGACAATTCCGAGACCTTAGTACATCAAACTATATATTGTAACCCCATCAGAAGGATCAATAGTGTTACTCGAACCTAGTGAAGGTGCTCAACCACTTGAACTAGCCTCACTTGTCGTTGATCCGCCTTTTTGTGTCAAATCAAGAGAGAAAATGAAACTTGGCTTCACTTACCAACAAAAGCAGCCAGTCCAACTCCAATAGCAACATATAGTAACCTGAGAGAATACTGCAACAAAATGAAAACAAAACACACTCTTAACAAATGTTTACTACTAATTAACATGCAAATTAAAGCTAATTAATCATTGTATCACCTTGTTGACAGTCTTCATAGAAACAGAATTACTTAAATTTCCATAATCATTAATTACATCACTAAGCACAAACATCATTAGAGGAATCTGAAGACCATCTCCCATACTACCTAATGTTCCAAAGAACATTAAAATCTTATCCTTTTTATCAGCAAATCTAAACATGCCTTGTTTATTATTACCTCCCATTATAGAAACAATACACAAAAAAACTCTATAATTAATCTTGTTTTTATAATATGCTTTTTGCAGGCCACAGGGCAGATTATTAGCTAAATGGGAATATGTAATAAGTTTATATTTGCCGGCTTTGTTTGTTGGTAGCCTTAAAACTTTACAAATTTGTTGGTTTTGTCAATTCTAGCTTGGTCTCCTTGTTTTTAATTATTTCTTGATTCTTATCATGACATATTAGAATCAACAAAACAGATTTAAAATTTTAAGTTATTAACACTAAACTTATTTGTAATTAATTCATATTTATATTGAATCTCGACTAATTTAAATTTTTCAGCACTTCATGCTTAAAGGAATTAGTAGCCATAATCTAGTGCATCACATTCGTTGATGGAGTTGAGGGGTTTAACTTTAAGTACATAACAATAAATAATGTATATCAATATATATCAACATATTATAATAAGTAATATGCTTTATTTTCTAGGTTATTTATTATACTTTTTTTACTAAAGTTGTAGTTTTTATCTATTAAAAGTGAGATAATAGTGTGTAATTTTTTTTAAAGAAAATTTGTAGTGTCTTTTTTTAGATTCTTGAGACTTGGCCGGACCGGTTTAAGGTAACTTTTTTAGAATTATTCTCTACACGTTATTTTAAATAAAATCTTGTCTAGGAGATAAATTAATTGTTCATCATTGTCAATGCATAGTATTTTATATATTGTATCGTTCTCCGTCGTTATATAATTGTCGCATATCTATAATTTAAATAATAAATCTAAAAAATCGTAGTCTTTAAAGTAGAGATACTATGAAATGACATGGTAGATGATAAAAATAGAATTATTGAATATAAATAGAGATAAAATAAGAATAAATATTAAGGTAATGATGCAATCACATCAAATCATTCGTTATATAAAACTGGCTTTTTTATCGTTATCTTACGATGAACTTGAATAATACGATACACTCAATTAAAATAACAAATAAAATAACTATCGTATTTAGAATAACAACATAATATAATACAACGAATAACAACCATTCGAACAAAGCGTAAGTGGAACGCATATTTTTCACTTTACAAGAAAGGAAGGAAAACAAAGTTCTTTCAACTATTTCAAAATTAATTGTCTGCCAATACAAATAAAATGGAAAGGAACTCACGTGCGTTTCCTAATTCCTCAATTTGTATTTTCAGCGGTTTCAATTTACGTGATATTTTTTATTTTTTAAAAATTAAATTATTTAAATTTGATCAAAAATTTATGTATAAAATTTTCAATTTTTTTTTATATTTATAAATTATGTAAAAAGTAATATAAGTCATAATAATTTACAATAAAAATTAAATTTGTTTCAATTTCAAAATTTAAAAATTGTCATATAAATTGAAACGAAGGGAGTATGATTAATGTACAACTTTGGGGGATATTTAGTACCAGGAATAATAAATTACTAATTTTAATTAAAAATAAATTTATTTCTTGCATAATTAATGATAAAATCAGAAAATAAATTATAATTTTTTTAATCGAGGATCTAATAGTACTTGTGCAAATTTCACTTTAGCCTCGAAGAACCTTTGTATTGTGAACATTGTTGGCTCCTTTCATAATCAGTTCCTTAATTTCTTCATTCACCAAATTCCTTTCTTGGATTATACAGTTTTAGATCAAATTAAACACTAATTTAACTCTACATAATCAAATCTAACTGTTGTAATTGAGTGTTTCTGTAAAAAGATTGAATCTTTTTGTTTAATCTGTGCTGTGTTGGTAGCTTTGAGTTGACAGTGAAGCAAGAATCCAGTTGGGTCATTGCTCATGCCCGGTTCCAAATCCAAAACCCTAACATCTTTGTTCCGTGCCGCTACTAAATTATCAAAGCAATGGGAACCTGTTTCCCCTTCAACTTCAGCCAAAGGTGTTGCCCTAAAACAATATGGATCTCCATCTTCTAAACCCTCTAATGATTCTTCTAAGTCTCTCAGTGAAATAGCTGCTGAAAGTTTCAACTTTAAGTCTGCTGCTGACTATGGTAAGCATATTTTCCCAATTCTTATTTGCTCTAACTTTATTGATTTGTTTGATAGTGGTAAGATATGCGTATACACTACCCCCACTTATGGAATTATGCTTCATGTTTTGTTGTAATAATGCTTCATATCTTGTTGTAATAATTATTATTTCAGAAAGTTTATTTTTTTTGTATGAGATATCTGAGAAATGTAACTCATTGTTATAAAGGCAAAAGGAGGAATATTTAAAGGTGTTTAATTAGTTTATGTGTTTTGGGTTTGTTTGTTTGTGTAGGAGAATCATCAAAACTGTTGTCAAGTGAAATATCGTCGATACTCTGTGGTATGTTTTTATCTTTTCTTTTTTTGTTGTGTTAATTTGATTAGTTAGGTGTATTCATTACAGTTTGTATTGTACGGGTTGTTTGATTCAAAGCAAGGTTAAGTCCCTGAGATTGATTATAACCAGGATAGATAGTCCCACTTTTTCTCATGATTTTGGTATGATTTTATCCTAGTTTTAGCTTATACCCACAAGGCCACAACTGAACATCAAATGCATTTATAAGTGAAGAGTTGATGAACTTAAGCCCCCTAATACCAGTAACCAAATGGACCCTAAGTCTTAGATATGTTAAAATCTGAGGAGGACAGCTAACTTTGGTTTTTTTTTTCTGAAATAGTTCCTTCTCTTTGTTTATTCTTTTGTTGACTCTTTGTATTGTTTTTTTTTACTTTGGTATATTGCGTGGACTCAGTTGTTCAAATTAGAGATGAGTTGTTAAATATGAATGCACATTATGATAGATACCATCATATTGGTACAACATCATGTTTAGTTTATTGTACTTGGGACAATATTAGTGTGTTAGAGTAATAGGTGAAGAATCTCTCCTGCTTTCCTGCGAGTTGTACTTTTCCTGTACTGACTAAATTTAATTCTTCCTTTGGCTCGGATTTGGGGAACTTTCGTTATGTACACAGCTTTCCTAACTCCTACCACGAGCTAGAAGGTGGTTTTACCTTTCTCTGCAAAATGTACATTGAAATGGTAAATATATCTGTCAATATGTCTTGTTTCCTTCCTTCACGAGTCAAGATTTTTTTGGAGTGTGGGGTATCTTGGAGCTTCAATAATTCACGCTGTGACCTTTGAAGACTTAAATAATAGTTTGAGAACTCCTAAATGAGTTACCACAAATTTTCAATTGCCAAATTGGAAAGTTCTAATGTCTAAAATGTCATTCCCCCGTTTAAGATTTGAATCTATCTGAATCTGTTGTGGTTCTCTGTCTTGGGAATTCTTGTAATTATAATGATATTTGACAGCCAGAGATGTTTGGCCAGCTACTCTTATCCTTGTATTGATATTTATGCATTATCTTGGGGGCTTAAGAGATATCAAGAAAGTAATATGTGTGGTTGTATTATTATCTTTTATTTTTTTTTGATGAAGTAAGTAGTTAATTTTAATCAAGGAATAAAGAAGATGCATACTTACAGAAGGTCCCAAAGGTTACCTCCGGTACAATGCTAAGTTCAAGGAGCTAAGAAAATCCAAAAATATATCAATGCTATTTTCAGTGGTAAGAAATTCCAACTGAACAAAGTAGCTAAGCATTTTGAAGTAGTACCTTTTTTTTNTCTTTTATTTTTTTTTGATGAAGTAAGTAGTTAATTTTAATCAAGGAATAAAGAAGATGCATACATACAGAAGGTCCCAAAGGTTACCTCCGGTACAATGCTAAGTTCAAGGAGCTAAGAAAATCCAAAAATATATCAATGCTATTTTCAGTGGTAAGAAATTCCAACTGAACAAAGTAGCTAAGCATTTTGAAGTAGTACCTTTTTTTAAAAAAAAATTATTGTTATTTCTAGAGCATACCAAGTTGGTGCGTTAAGATCTTTTCTTATGGCTTCTTGGTGGCTTGGAAACTGCATATTCTTTTTACTAGATTCCTTGTGATGTAACTAGATGTGGACAAAGAATGCACAACTTAGAATATCTATTTATCTTTTCATATGTTGTCTGTATGCAATTGTCTTACATCCCATTTTACCTACATATTCTTCTGATTATCTATATAGGTAATTTAGATTCTTATTTGAGCGATCCAGAAGAGAGTAGTAATGCAAGTTGTTTGGAAAATGTATTGGATGTACCATGGTTATCAAATGTAGAAAAATGCAGCATTTCATTGCGGCGGAAAGAAATAGCACGAGAAAGGAAGGAAAAGTGGACCTTCAAGAGTTCTCAGGTAGGTCGTTTCCACCAGTTAGTTGAACAATGTGCCTGTAAATTGGGGACTGATACTACCATTAAAGTGTTTGGTAAATTGGGACGAGAAACTGGCCTGAAAGAATATAATGCGCTGATAAGACTCTGTATAGAGAAGGCCAGAGAAAGTAATGATGAAGAGGTGTCGTTGAAGCAGCTTTCAAAGGCATATCAACTACTAAAATCAATGAAGGAACAGGGTTTTCAATTAAAAGAGGAGAGCTATGGTTCAATTCTTATGTATTTTATTGATTTTGGCATGGTACAAGAGTTCGATTTTTACTGTGAGCTCATTACGGATGGAAATGCTGATTCACTTGCAAGATTAACTTACTATGAGATGTTGCTTTGGGCTAAGGTGGAAAATGAAGATAAAATAGAAGAACTCCTCTACCATCTTTCTCTTTATGATGGTGCTGATAAATCTGCCTTTCAAGGTTTGCAGTTTACTGTACATATACCCCTATTACTAATTTAGTTTTTATACTCTGGTTGTTTGATCCTGCTGATTAGAAATTACTTGTGGTACCTTGCACTTAATGACTAGTGATAAAAATGATTGAGTTGCATGCCTCTTTTATCATGTTTACTGTACATGATATTTATAATGCATTTGCAAATTGTTGATGAATTTAGAGTCTGTCTTTGCAATGCGGTAACATCTTAGAATCTTACGAATCATTTCTTAAATGCATCTCATGATGAGTTTTGGCAGATGCTTTCCTGTACTATTGCCATATTTTAGACTTTCACAATGTTAACATGTTGCAGAAAACTACCTCTTAGCACTGTGCGAAAGTGACCGAGTTGAGGATTTTGTGAGGGTTCTAAGAACTATTGACATAACCAAAGTTTCATCTACTGATTTTGTTGCAAATATCTTCAAGTTCTTGGGGAAGTTGCTATTGGAGTCCTTCGCTAAGATATTTCTTCAGGAGTTGGTAACAACAGGTAACTTGTCACCTTATTTTTCTTTAGAGGCACCTATATAGCTAATTCAACAATCAAGGACCTCATGTTTAGCCAAATTGTTTCTAATTGCATTGGGTACTTTAAACTGAAGGTTACCATGATTGTTTAACTCATAGTGTGACCTGTATGACGGTATCTTGTCCAATACATCTTAGAAAGGATTATTATCTGATTCTGCAAACTGATATTGCTATACGGTTAAGAAAAGAAATAAAAATTACTGTATAGGGAAAATGTTGTGAGTATTGGCATCAGTAATAAGGAAACTGAAGATTTTCCTTTTTCTGTTGCTGTTAGAAGATCTTTTACTTCTATGGTAATCTTATTGATTAACAAAGTGTCCTTATCTCTTCAACTTATATTCCATTCACGCATCCTAATATAGCCTCTCTCAAAGCAGGTATTGGAGCAAAAGACATCTCAAAATTCATTTGTAATTATACAAGTAGCATGCCAAGTGCGGTGAGGAACTTCTCATTAATTCCACTTATGATCTCCCTTGGTATACATTCACATGATGCTTGCATAAGTCAGAAAATTTTAAATGCTGAATCAAAAGATTATTGGATAAAATATCTAAGGGGCTGTTTGTTTACGCAAATCACAAGTTCAATTAGCACCTTAAGTTCTGTGTTCAGTCAACAGTGTCAACTGATGTCACATGTACCGGAATAATGGAAGTTAAAGGGAATATAGCGTGGTGTTGTATTTTGCGCTTCTAATTATTTTTTGTTCTCCTGGATGCGATAAGCATTTCTTTGCTCTGCTAACGGAATTGGTTGGAAATTTGTAGGTAAACTATTGCAGTTGCCAAGCTGATCTGTAGTTATGCTAATACTCGATATCTGTCCATCAGTGAAATATTATTCTGATTGCTCTGTTATTGATGGCAGGTTGAAGATGTCATCCTTGAATTCAAAAATTTACATGCGGAGTTGGAGCTTAGGCCAACATTGTCCCAGTATGAGAAGCTTATTCGGTACTGTTGTGAGTTATTTAAGGTATGAACTGATTATTTAAAGATATTCTATTCAGTGCTTAGAGACTTCGTTGTGCAAAATTAGAGTCATTACATGTTCTGGTTAATGTACTGACAGTTGCAACTTTGTAAATAGGTACATGCTGCATTAGATATGGTTGATCAAATGTTTGAAGCAGGTTTGACATTATCGTTGGAGACATTTAATTCCGTACTAGAAGCCTGCGATAAAAGCTGTGAGTATAATTTGGTAGGTTAGTTTGAATCCCTCATCTTTTTGATGTCTTAGTTTATTAGCTTAATCTACTTTAATTGTTTAGTTTGGGCTAGGACACATAAATTAGATGAGATTTAACTGTCACAAATGTTCCTTGGTTCTCATAAATTTGCTATCATGTATAGCACTCAAGGGTGTGGCCTAATAGTCAATGAAGTGTTTGAGAATCCTGAGGTCTCAGGTTTGAAACTCGGGGGAGACAAAAACACTAGGTGATTCTTCCCATCTCGACTAGCCTTGGTGGACAGAGTTACTTGTTTCTGGTAGGAGGTGGGAGGTGGCAGGTATCCCGTGAAATTAGTTGAGGTGCGCGAAAGCTGGCCCGGACACCACGGTCAGAAAAAACAGAATAAATAAAAAGTTGCTAACATGTATGTAGTTAGAATACAGTTTTGATGATCATTACCGAATGTACATTAGTCTTAGACCATCCTGGGCAGCATGTTTTATTCGAAAAACTAATGTATTAAGTAGTTAGTGATGGTCTTAAGACCCTTGGGGTCTTTGCACTTCAGCACTGGACATTTGAAAATTATAGAAATCAACGACCAGATGGTTGCTAAAGTGCATAGACAAGTATATTTTTTCACTCAAGAAATGACCTCTTTGCCATTATTTCTCTTTACTAGATTAGGTGTTGTTCATAGAAAATCAAATCCGTTTTAAGGTTTCTATTTTGTTGGTACAATTCTTGTATATTGGTGCATTATTTAGTTCTTTTTGATTGGCTAGTGTGTGCTAAGAAGTTATTTTATGCCGTTAATCTTGATCTTTAGATCAACTTTGTGGGACTACACTATGTATGTTGTTGTTGTAATGTGAATGTCAATCTTTAGAGGCAAAAGTAAAGAAACAGTTCATCTTCTCAAAAGAGGAAGGACTTATTTCCCACGATCTGCTCAGCTGGAGCTTTTAACCCTTATGAGCAACAAAGTTGGTGTCTCCAAATAGGTTATGTATTAAATAGCAAATGGACTTCACAATTATTAATCCATGTCTTATCAGTGCATGAATAAGTACTAAGTTCATGATGTCAAACCACGTAAAAAGTAAAATCATGGCAATGATAGATTTTTCAGTTGAATTAAACCTGTGGATGTTCTCTTCTTCCCTCATTGTTAACTGGATTACTGGTTGGCTGATTCTTTGATTTGAAAATTACGTTAGGAGTTTCTCCTGTGAGCAGCTAGTACCATAGTGATTATATTTCAAATTGTCCATTGTGTATCTCTTGTATCTTTGGTTCATATAGTGTTGTCATAAATCATGTTTTAATGTTTATCCTCATGAATCTTAGGTTCATCGAATGTATCCAATGATACTTCGTCATGATATCAAGCCAAATAGTGAGACCTTCAGGATTATGATAAACATGACTGTGAGAATAAAGGATGTAAGTTTCCTCTTCTTATCAGGGGATAATATTTGTATATAAATATTGAATGAGTCGCTTAACTAGCCAAGCTCTATGTTCTCTATGTTGTCCTAACTGCAGTTTGAAGGTGCATATGCCATGCTCAAGGATTTGGAGAAGTTTAACTTGATGCCTACCACAAACATGTACAATGCCATAATGGGAGGATATTTCCGAGAGGTGGGTTCCCCTTTATCTGTTATCTTCTATGCTTGAGTTGTCATACATTATCTATGTGCAGAACAACTAAATTTTGCTCTCAAACCCATTTGTTGCATCTTGTGGTCTTCATTCGACCGGGCCTCTTTCAGAGTACCTATAGAACATCTTTTTGAGTGAAAGGAACAATACGTTGAAGGATATTGCATAATTTTAAGTTGTATCATTTGAGCAGTAAGGTTTAACTTTTTTATTGGATCTAGACGTAATAAGAATTCTAGCAAGTTTATGTTAATAATTTCACTAAATTATGTGGCAGAAGTTGATTGTATCTCTACAAGAGTTGTACAACAAGAGCTAAGGTCATCTAGTTCGTATTTTTGAAAATAATTCCGGTTTCATATTCTGCATCAAATGTTATCTTCTTGGTTACCATATTTGTTTACGTATTAAGACCCACTTGGGTTTATGTGCATATCGAATGTGAAATGCACATATTAGTAGTATGTGCCTACACACATCTAAATGCACAAAAATGCTATTTATATTATTACATGTTTAGTTAATTATACGTTTTGTATTGATTTAATTTTAAGTAATGCTTTTCTTTTCAAAAATTTGAGAAAGATGTTTAAAAATGTTTTTTCATGATTCTAAGAGTAATTCAATGTTCAAAATTCATCCTCTCGTATTTTTGGATACATGGTCTTTAGAATTTCCTTTTAAAATTGTTCATTATTTTGAGAGATAAAATTTACTATTAAGAATTCATTATTATAATCCTTAGTCAAAAATAAAATAAAAGTAATGATTATAATCTTTAGCTTTTTTATACTAACATAAATCATGTAGTCGATAAATATATATATGATGGCAAGCACCCAAGGGTGTGACCTAGTGGTCAATAAAGTGGGAGGAGAATCATGATGTCTAAGGTTCAAATCCCAACAGAGATAAAAACACTAGGTGATATCTTTCAATTTGTCTAATCATGAGCAGAGTACATGGTGTCTATTTTTGGTGGTAGGGAACAAGTATTTCGTAGAATTAGTCGAGGTGCGCATAAGTTGGTACATACACCACAATTATTTTTAAAAAACATTTTTGTGATGGCAATTAATTGGGAATTCGGGATCAAAGCAGTTATCAATGTTAAGGCTTACGAGATTTAGAGAGCTCCTACTTTCCTTGAATTATCTAGTATTGCAACAAGACAAACCTGAATGGACCAGACTAGATATAGATAATTCATATGTTCAAGCCCAACTGATTAGTGTGAACTGGAGCACGCCAGAGCACACCCAGACTTCCTTAGCTGCTGTATGAGGAGAGGTGGAACATGAAAGTAAAAACCAGAAGAGACGATGGAGAATAGTTCCAACTTGCATTTGGTGGATTATATGTTAGGAGAGAAATCAGAGGATTTTTGAAGGGAGAGAATGCTCATTACAGAAGATCAAAAGAAAAGTTATTACTATTTTAGGCTTTTGATGTAACGAAAAAAAATATAGAAGAAGAAATCCAACTAGTGGATTTTATAGGATCCTTGTAAGTATGTGTGTCTTTTCTTGTAAATTTTTTGGAGGTGGACAGCATAGCCCTAAATGCTGATAAATACAAATTTACTGCCTTTTTTAAAAAGGAATATCTTGTGCATGCATTTTAGATACAGAAAACTGCCTTGTTGCGTGTGTGAAAGGCTGTCCAAAATCCTGCAAACCATAGTGGTTGCTTGATGGTTTTTGTTACTTCTATTTTAGAATTTGTTGCTTGTATTTCCTTATCTATGGATGTGATAATGGTTGGATGGTGCTTATTACTTCTGTTTTTTTTTGGACTTTTGACCTTTTTTTTGCTGAACATTCTGGCAGAAAGACACTTGTGCTGCATTAGGGGTTCTCAAACGAATGGGAGATGCTAATGTGAAGTCAGACTCTCAGACTTTCAGCTATCTGATAAGCAACTGCACGAATGAGGATGACATATCTAAGGTCCTTGGTTTTACATATCTGTTTTGTGATCTTGATAAAGAACATTTGTTCTGACTTGGCAAAATTGTCTTTTTGGGAATATGACTGTAGATCATTCTTGCTTTTCTCATTTCTCTGGTGTAACTAAGTTTTATTGTGTAAGTGGATGCATTATTTTCATTTATCAGCTTGTTCTAGATTATTTCTCTTTCATAATTCTCGTTTTTATGAGATGGTGGTTCAGTAATTGTTTAGTAAAAGTTAAAATGGAGATATAATGTGCTTTGATTATAGAAGGAAAGCTAGCTTATATTGAGCGTATTAAGATTATAAGAACGAAATCTAGCTCATATTGAGCTTATTAAGATTACAAGACTAGTTCAGCTCATACACTATCAAAAGTCAGGCTAGCATCTTGCAAATCCCCATTCCTATAGAGACAAGTGTGGAAGGGAAACTTTGAACTCGTGGGTAGGATGGAGAGTTTGGGGATTGGAGTTAACCATATAAAAGAAGTTGAAAACCTTCATATTTTATGTAGATACTGCTTTGGAAGAAAATTGTGGCTAAAACAAGAAGTTCATAACCGGTTCATAGAGTGGGATAGAAACCGTGTATTGCAAATTAACTAGTGAAGGCATAAGAAATTCTACTTAACCCTCATATCAAAAGAGAGGAAATCTTATTGAATGACGTATAATTAGCGTACAAAGTTTAACTGTGTTCCATCAATACATCCATCAACATGGTGCTAGTCTTTCCATCTAATGTAAAAATTGTCCTTATGTGAATGCAATTCTCTTAAAGAGATCTTCACAAAATTTTCATAAATGTTTCTCAGTGGTAACTGGTTCCATGAATCTGCTTCCTTTATCTGATTTATTCGGGCATAGACTCCTTTGCTCTTTGTTTTCCTTTGTTTATGAAATATCTGCCTTTTCTTTTCATATTAGTAGATAGATGCTTATCTTGTTGACATTGGCTACAAATGTGGAACTATAATAGTTGGTAATTTGAAAATTTGAAGTTTCTCGATGAGATGAAAGATTCTGGAGTTCAACTCACAAAGCATGTATATATGGCCCTAATAAATGGATATGCAGCTTCTGGACAGTTTGAAAAGGCTAAACAGGTACACAATGAGGGTTTTCGGTTCTATAAATCTTTTATGGACATATTTTTTCCTTTTTTTCATGCTAAATCCTTTGTTAGATCCATAGATTCTTAATAGCTGGTTTCCCCCTGATTTCAATTGTCTACTTCACTGTATTTATTTAATTTTCTTGAAGTTTCTTCTGCCATATGTTTGGTGGGTGCGTACTTGTATTTTAAGAGATAAATTTATAAGCTTCTTTGAAGCTATGCTACATATAGTGGAAATTCTAACGTGGTGTTTTTTATGTTGTCAAATCGGAAGCTTTCATGTATATACTCCTTGGAGAAAAAAATTGAACTGCTCTAAAACTGATAACCGCAGTGTAGAACATCTATGCGATAGTATATTCTTTTTACTTCTCTCGTTGTAAGGCGCATGATCTTGCCAAAAGAAAATATGAGTTGTTCTGATTATTTAGAAGCATCAATGGATGTGCAGGTAATCTGTGACCGAGGAGTATCTGCAAAGGGTTTCAATGAAATTAGAAGTGTGCTTGTTTCAGCTCTTGCTTCACATGGGAAAATATCAGATGCCCTTGATATATATAAGGAAATGGAAGAAGCTCAATGCAAGTTGGAGCCAAAAGCGGTCATCTGTCTTATTGTAAGTGTTTTTTTTGCATATGTGCTCTTTCCCAGGATCTTTTCCTTGACACCTTCAATATTCTGACACAGTTACCCTTTTAAATTATAATCTTGCAGGAAAATCTTCAAGCTGAAGGAGATTTGCATAGATTGCTCAACCTACTTGAGCAATTAAATGGCCTCGATCAATGGGTGGATGCCTCCTATAGGGTCGTAACATATTGTATTCGGAAAAATCATTTCAGGTCTAAAATCATAATTGTTTCTTGAGAATATTGCTGAAATTTGGAGTGGCTTTAATTTCCCCCTCTTTTGTAATAGATCTATTGTCGACTTGCTTAAAAGGCTGGTAGATGTATACAAGTCTGATGAAGTGGCTAAGGAAGTTCTATTCGATGAGGTTTTGCACTTTTTCCTTTTCTCTGCTTTATATTGGAACATATAATGATATTTCATAGAAACTCGGTTCTTTTTGGGTTCTGTGATTTATATACTCTCTCATCAGTTCTTGTGTGCTAGATGAAGCTCCCCAATGCATATGATACTTTTACTTGAATAATGAGGCCTTTATTTAGCTCTGATGTGTTTTATTGCTTGGTATTCATATTTGGTAATCACGGAACAGGTTTTCTGCCAGATTGCGGAACAAGACCCAATAAATTTACAGTTAGGCTTGGATCTCCTTCAGGCTATTAAAAAAGATATTGGTCTCCTCCCTTCACGACAAAGTCTTGATTTCCTCCTCAGTGCTTGTGTCAATGCCAAAGATTTACAAGCTTGTTATCTGATTTGGAAGGAGTACAAAATAGCTGGTCTTCCTTACAATATTTTAAGTTATGTGAGGTAACTTCAAATAACTAGTGTTTTTTAGTCTTGTTTGATTGCTTGAAAGTACTGTTCCTAGGAAATTCATGATAGATACTCATATCATTTTGTTTTGATTTCTCTACAAGTGCATCTATTGAGAAATCACTTGATTAATCATTCAACACTGAGATTTGATTAAGCTAGGCATTTCCATATATTTGTTGGTTTGTATCCTTCTTGGTTTTGAGCGAAATGAAAAAGAAACATTTGTCATATAAAACTAGGTCAATGATATCTAACAATCTAATAAAGTCGAAGTAGAAAAAAAAGAGAGAAAAATAAAGTCATCAAACTAACAATGCTTCTCAACTGCTTGATGTCCTCTCTCTTCTGTGTTCCATCGTCTAAGGTTCTAGACCTATGAGAGACATTGAGAGCTTTATGTAGTTTTCACTTGTGTGATGGTAGGTAGGTCTTCTTGTTGCATGCTAAAAGGTTCTTGTTGAGATATCTTGTTCTCCTATGACATGTGTGCCAACAGTCAAATCATCCCTTTCCTTTTCTTTTCAAGTTATATATCAGTTTTCTTTTCTCCAATCTTTTCCAAGCAGAACACTGTTGGAGTTCTCAGTCTCCTTTTAATTAAAGGAAAAAGCACTGCTAAAAATCTGCAATCTTTCCGCTCAATTGCAAAGTGACATGGTGTTATGTGACTATTGGGATCAACATGCTATTGAGAATACAACAAATTGGGATACTTGTGATGTCACAAATGTGATTTGTGTCCTTTTATGTTTTCCTTCTTTGCTCAAAATCATTGTTTGATGCAGGATGTATCGAGCCTTGTTGGCATTAGGGGACTACAAATCTGCAGCAAATATTCTCAATAATATACCAAGGGATGATTTTCATGTTTGCAATGTAGTCAAAGCTTGTCAAACAGCTTATGGAACGTCTGCCTCCGCAAAAGGGAAAAAGAAAAAAAACAAGACTGCGAAGATTGTGACATAAGATGTGAAAAGTGGAGTTCGTAGGGGATTTAGAAAATTCTTCGGTATGTGTTAGTTCTGAACATGCCGGTCTCTGTTCCTGCTACTTTTTTTTTCCCCTTCCTCTTTGTGCTCACTCTTCTTCATCCTTTTTCTTTTGGGTGCAGCAGTTGTATGAGATCAACATTTTGCAGTTCATGTAGATGTACAACTTTTAGTGTTGAGAACTCGTTCGTGCTTTAAAGTTGCCCTGAGACTAACAGCAAGTTGGAAGTTGATCAAGAGACGACACTCCTTTCGACTTCTGGTATCATGCCTAACAAAAGGTTGGTGTTCCTTCTGATCTTGAAAGAGAAACATATATTCTCTATGGCATAGAAAGTGACGGACTGCAGCGTAGAGATGTTTAACAAGCTTTACGCATACAGAAAATGCTTCGTGGTGTTTGAATAATCTATCAGGGAGAACAACAATGAAGAAATTGATAATCCTTTTCTTTATTGCTCAAAGATGTTACCTCTTTGAACAATTTTTACTATATTCAGAAAGTATATTTCAATTGTACTCCTTGATAGTAAAGATGTAACGACTATTGATGATTTTTTGTAATACAATAGGAAAAATTTCAGCTTTTGGCCAAAACTGAAATCTACAATCCTTTCGAGGTGACCTCGTGGTTTGGACTCGGGACTTTCATATTGGAGCTCTCAATATTGAAACCCCTAGCCAGCAAAAGCAAAGGGTTTTTGCTTTCTGGGTCGAGCTCGTCGATAATGAAATACAGTACAAGTGAAACAAAGATACTACAAATTTGTCAAAAAGAATTAGCAACAAGAATGGCTTGCCTACAACGTGCTTTAGCTTGTTCAAGTCTTTCATTCAATGTCTCTTCTTTAACAGCAGCACTCACCATAGCTAAATCCATTTCCATAAGCTTCAAAACTCTGTACAATTCTGTCACCATTCTCTCCTCCACTTTTCCTTCTTCTTTCAACACTTCCGCTTCTTCCCTAGCTCTTTCTGCAACTATTTCTCCAACTTTCGCTAACAACGCCGTCGACCCAAAATCCCTAGCCATTAACTCTTCCAATTTCTCCAAAAAATCCATTATCACATACCCAATTGGCTTATCTAATGGAATTGGCTTTGTTCTCTTCCACCCAATTTCGAAATTTGGTGGGTCTTGCTTTATAAGCTCAGTTCTTGATTTTCTCTCACGGATTATCTCGGATTTTCGACGTTTTTCAATTGGGAATTTTTCTGGGCTAATTGTTGTTTCTGAATTTGGGGTTAGAAATTCTGGGTCTGAAGAAGATTCAGGTGAAGTGCATTTGATAGTGAATTGCTTTACGGAAGAAATTGGATGAATTGAAGGAAGAAGATGGAGATGGTGAAGTTGAAGAATATTTGAAGAAGAAGCCATTGTTTTAAATTCTCCAACAAAGTTGATAAGGTCTTATATAGTGTAGTATTTACTTTTGTCAATATACACTATTTGATAAAAGTGAATATCTAGATTGAGCTAAATATCTAGACAAGGGAACTAGATCGCGTCTCAAAATATTTGTCATGTTAAGTTTTTGATATTGAGAAAAAGTACGACTTATACTATTTCTTGTGTAATCTTGACATATGGTAAAGTCTAAGACTGGTCAACGGACCGGAACCGGGTCACCGGACCGGAATGAACCGGTACCGGACCGGACCGGAATCCGTTGACCGGTACCGGGATGAACCGGACCGGAATTACCGGGATGGTTCATCGGTTCCGTCCCGTTCCACTATATACCGGGACGGAACCGGAATGAACCGGAACGGACCGGGATGGAACGGGACGGGATTAATGGGACGATATTTTTTAAATTACGAAAATATAATTTTTTTTTATTTTTTAAGTATAAATTAATAGTTTTTAAATTTATACTATAATTTTTAACTTAAGTTTATTTTAAAGATATTTTATTAATTTTTTTGATTATTGTTAAGTTTGCAAGTAATCTAATAAAGTTTTCAAAATTTAAATCTTTTGAAGTTTATACTTTATAAGTTATTACTTATATTCATTAATATTTATTTTATAAGTTATATTTATAACTTGTATCTTGTAAATATTAAATAAATAAAATTTGTAATTTTAAAAAAGTAAATTAAAATAAGGATAAAACAATTATAAAAATTAAAAAATATCAATTTAATTTATTTAAATTTGTAACAAATTACAATTTCAATTTACAACTATTAGTAGAGTACATAGCTTACGCAGCCACCTTCTAGGAAGGGTTCTGTTTCAACTATGTCTCGAATGTAATACTAATAGTTGTATAGTCCCGTAAATCCTCTTTCTAACTCAGCTAGGGATTGATTGTGATCAACTTCTGGTCGTGGTAAAGCTCGTTGACGATTTTGAATTTCGACACACAACTCTAATATTTTTACACACAACTCTAATTTATACAACAAAAAAACTAGCCGTTTTAATTTTTCCGT
>NC_028643.1:77342908-77507946 GCF_001406875.1 Solanum pennellii | reverse complement strand
GCAGGGGCGGGCAGGGCGGGCAGGGGCGGGGAATTTGAAAAAATTTAAATTTTAAAATATAATTTATAAAAAATATAAATATAAATTATATAAAATATAAAATATAAAAAAATTAATATATATTAAATTAACCGGACCGGAACCGGACCGGACCGGACCGGAACCGGACCGGACCGGACCGGGACCGGAATGGACCGGTACCGGTACACCGGTACGAAACTACGGTTCCGTCCCGTTCCGTGTACCGGTTTAGACTATCCCGGCCCGTCCCGTAGGCAACCGAAACGGGACGAACCGGAACGAACCGGAACGGTACCGGTACGTCCCGTTCCGTTGCCCAGTCTTATGGTAAACAACAACAACATATGTAGTGATATCTCACAAGTAGAGTCTGAGAGGATAAAATATATGCAGATGTTTTCACAATCTCACGAAGGTAAAAAGATTATTTTTGAATACTCACATCTCAAGAGCAATAAATTCAAGTATAAAGAAGAAGAAAACATAATAACTAACGAAGAAGACACTGCAAAGTCAATAAGAAAGGAATGTCGATACATATTAAACAATAAATGATGATATATATAGATATATAAGCAAGAATAATAATACAGCTAGTACAATAACAAACACCTACAAACCTACACCCTCAAAAAGTAAAAATAACTCTCCATACTCCTAACCAACTATACTTCTTCGCCCATCTTCATTTAAAACGAATATTGATTAAATTAACTCTCGAAAAATAAAATATGGCAATATTTTAATATAGATAGAATAAAACACTTGTTTTGTTCATTTCATGTGACATTATTTTTCATCGTTGAAGAATATTACTTTACTCTAATTAAAAATAATTTTACTTTAGAATCATCTTTATTTTCCTAATGTACTTGATATACTTTCTTTTAAAATCTATTTGGTCATATGACTCAAAATCATCATGAGATAAAGTTAAAATTTTGTTTGAATATGTAATTTGAACATTTTATATTGTATATTTTATCATGAACATAAAAAAAATCATAAATTATAAAATTATCCTATTTTTTTTTTTACAATCTTACCAAATAAGTAAAAATTTAATAAATTACATATAGCGTATCATAACATTATTCTTAAAACATATAATATTAATTGATCGAACCTTAATACTATTCAAGGTGTTAGTAAAAGAAATTGTTTTTTCAATTAATTAATGTCACAAACTCACAATGATATGTCTTGTGTACTTAATACAATGATGGTAAAATATTTTTATTAAGATTTTTAAAAACAAAATATATACTCAGGTCGATTTTTCTATTTAAAATGCTTAAATCATAATTTAAAATCTTGAAAATCGTATTAATTTTTCTTTTGAAAATTTAGATCATATTTAAAACGCTAATTTCATCTCACGCTATGAAATTTAGACTTCCAAAAAAAAAATGTCACGTACGTCTTTTTTTTCTTTAACAAATATTTTAGGGACACTGTAAATATGTAGAGTTTTTCGTTCCTCTCTAAGCTCTGGCGGAGTGATAGCAATGGCGGCCAGAGTACCTCTAGGATGTGAGCCAGTTGTTGGATCATTAACACCTTCAAGGAAAAAGGAGTATAGAGTGACGAACAGACTCCAAGAGGGCAAACGCCCATTATATGGCGTCGTCTTCAACTTCATTGATTCGCGCTACTTCAATGTCTTTGCTACTGTGGGCGGAAATCGTGTGAGTTTTTTCATTTGGGGTTCGTCAAAATTGTATTTTGTTTGTTGTGCTGATTCGAATTTGTGGAATATAACACTTTTCTTTTAGTAATTTGAGCTCTGGAATGAAACGGGTAAACGGGTACGGGTATGAACGACCCAATTGTTTGAGGTTGGTGGGTTGCTCTTGTTGTTGTTATTGTGGTTGTTAGCTTCATGTATTACTATGAAAGTTCGAAATTTTCGTTCTTTTAGGATTTGTCTTGAGTTCTAGAATGAAACGGGTTGACGGGTATGGGTGTAACTGTCCCAATTGTTTGAGGCTGATGGGTTGCTCTTTTTTTGTTTTTTTTTTTGTTCTTGTGATTATTGGCTTCATTTATTGGTATGGAAGTTCAATTTTTTCATTCATTTGTCTTGAGTTCTGAAATGAAACGGGTTAATGTGTACTGAGTATAAACGACCCAGGTTTTTGAGGTTGAAGAGTTGTTCTTCTTGTTGTTGTGATTGTTGGGTTCATGTATTAGTATGGAAGTTCAAAATTTGTACAAATTAGGTAAGAAGTATCAATCTTTTGTTTTTTTTTCCATCTTGGTCTGTCTTATTTTTTTAAATGCCTCGGGGTTAATACTAGCTGAGCTGCTGCTTGTTTCAGATGAAATTGTGCTAAAATTGGACTTGCAAGTTGCTTTAATGTTGATTGATGGTTCAAGGACCCTTTTTGTTTCCTACAATTGCTCTTATGCTTATCTTGGTAGATTCATTGATGCATCACAAACTGAAATGTCTTTATGTAGTTAGGACTTAGGATGGGTGAGGCAGATCTGTACAAACTTATGTTATATGGTGTAATTATCGACAGTTTTTGTATGTTTCTCCACACTTGCGGAGTGCCAGATATTTAACAGATTGATAATAATTACACCTAACGGTTTACCTTACTATTATAAATTGTTCATGTCAAAGGTTATGATTCTCGGAATTGGATATGGATTGTAATCTTGTATAATCTCTTAGCAGTGTGGAGTTATGCTATTATATATCTTCTTGTATTTCTAATCTAAGTTGAGAGTTATGGATGATGTAAAAATAAATTTAGAATTTGGAGAAGTGCATGCTCTTGTAAATGATGTGTCTTTTATTGGTCTAGATATGTCATCTGAGAGTTGTTTCAGAATACCAAACTGAAAGAAGATAACAGCAGAAGAATAGTACTAGCCTCAGGAAGTCAGGATATGTTTTTACTGTATGCCAATTGTTGATACCCTGACTAGTGTCTTTATTTTCTGGTTGTTTGTCAGGTGACTGTATATCAGTGTCTCGAAGGTGGTGTTATTGCTGTGCTGCAGTCTTATATTGATGAAGATGTAAGAAGTTGCAAGCACACAGTTGTTCCATCTGTTCTGTACATATGTTATTTCATATACTTAAAAAGCTTTTGTTTTTTCCATGTGGTGTGTAAATCAGAAAGATGAATCCTTTTACACTGTAAGTTGGGCCTGCAATATTGATGGAAGTCCATTCTTAGTGGCTGGTGGAATAAATGGAGTTATTCGTGTTATTGATGCTGGGAAAGAGAAGCTACACAAGGTATTGACATGAAATCTCTGATTCACATTTTACATGGTCAAACAAAAGTAGTTGCTCTTTTAGTTATAAAAAATGAATATCTGCATATGAGTTTTTCACAGCCCTCTAATTGATCTTTATCTGAAACCTAAAGTATTTCCTTTTTCCATGATTCAATCCATCTTATTCATCATGATATTAACAAGTTAAGTATTCCTTCATGATTCGTTCCATGTTAAGTTGTATTAACAATTCAATCTTGAAAGAGAAAGGTTCTCTTAAAAGTTGAAGCTAGTTACATGTTAACTTAATATCATGTCTATTAATCTATTTTAATCTACTTTCTTATGATTGAACAGAGCTTTGTGGGGCACGGAGACTCAGTAAATGAAATTAGGACTCAACCCTTGAAACCATCTCTTGTATTATCTGCCAGCAAAGTATGTACCTTATGTATTCCTCTATTTCCTTCCCCCGCAAGGAAAAATATATTTGATCCTCTTTATTGGAAGAAAAACATTTGCACAGTTGCTAGATGTATGTGGAGTATCAATCAATTTTGCAACTATTTTACATGGCATAGTGTAATTATCACGAGTGTTACAGGATGAATCTGTTCGCTTGTGGAATGTTCATACTGGAATATGCATTTTGGTATTTGCTGGCGCTGGAGGTCACCGGAATGAAGTACTTAGTGTGGTAAGTTTCTCTGTTAATTGCAGTTCCACTCTAAGGATGGAGTTGGTCGCAAAGTAATGTCTTTCACATCTGTTACTAATACTGGGAACCAATATTTAAGCATATCATTGTGATGTTTGTAGGACTTCCATCCTACTGATATATATCGGATTGCTAGCTGTGGAATGGATAACACTGTTAAGATCTGGTCAATGAAAGGTAAAACCTGTAACCCTTTTCAGTTTCACATGTATTATTGCAATACGACATATGATATAATACCAAGTATCATCACAGTCTAAAACTTTGAAAAGAGAAAAACGGAGGGTGATCTTTAGAGTAGCAACTTGTTATTGGCTGTATTCGCAAGGCTTTTCCAGAACCTTTAGGGATGATGATGGTGCTATGCCTGTACTTTTCTGGATTTGGTGATTTTGCCACCTATATATCTTGAATCTCACACGACTACCTGGACGTGTTGAACTAATGACTTGCACACAATCTTCATTGTGGAATACATTAATTTATTAGCACATATTTCTACAAGGATATCTTTGTCTTTGGTTACAAGTGTAAAAATGATGCCAACATTTTCAAAGATCCAGCCGCAGTTATCAATGTACCATCTACCTAGAAGGAATATTAGGCAGCATGCAGTTATCCTAGAATTTATGTATTCTGGTGTTCACAATGCTTTTTATCTAAACTACTTTACTTCCCTAGTTATAGTCACACCTATCAGCAATTACCTTACTGTTGTCCCTGGAAACGATGTAGCGTTGGCTATGAGTCAGATTAAGTATTGTGTCATCTGCTCCATTGGTGCTCTGTTGTTGCACAAGTTTGAAAAAAATAAAATGGAAGTAACATCAATTTGAGTAATGTTACCAGTATATATAAAGAAGTAACATCAATATGAGCTGATATTTCTTTTCTGATGAACTACTTGTGCTACAGAATTCTGGACATATGTGGAGAAATCGTTTACTTGGACGGATCTTCCTTCCAAGTTTCCCACAAAATATGTACAGTTTCCAGTGAGTAACTCTTGTTAATTTTCTCCTTCCCTGCCTTCTTTCTTCTGAAAGTTTGGTTGGAGGATTTTTTCTTGCTGTAACCTTCTTTTTGTCCTTTCAGTTGTTAATAGCTTCTGTCCATAACAACTACGTTGACTGTAACAGATGGCTTGGTGATTTTATCTTGTCCAAGGTGAATATATTGACCTGCTTTCTACCTGAGTTCTTTTTTACTGTTCTTCTATATGAGCTTATTAGAAAAGAACTGTTCTGTTGTATGAATTATTGGTTGGCTTTATCTTCCTTACCGGGAGATATTTACTCTTCTGATTTCGTCGAGGGGAAATCAGAGCAAATCTGGGAACCTCTGGAAAAGCAAAGAATAGCTTTCTTTCTTAACCATGAGTTGTCAACCTCAAGTTGAAAATTACTTGTTAATGGATTGAGGATATCTTCTCGTCTTTTACATGGTCTTCTCATATTTTACTTGTACTGATCCATAAATTTTGTTGGAATTCTCAAGAGTGTTGACAATGAAATTCTATTATGGGAACCAAAGATGAAAGAACAATCTGCTGGAGAGGTTAGTTGGTCATGTTTGAACCATTTTTTTGATAATTATTTTCTAAAATTGGAAAATTTCCTAATGTATATTGCTCTACATTTAGGGCACCAGTGACGTCCTCCAAAAGTATCCTGTGCCGGAGTGTGATATATGGTTTATTAAGCTTTCATTTGATTATCACTACAAAACAGCAGCTATAGGTAATTCTAAGTGTTAAATCAAAATCTTGTATGTGCTTACTGAGTTTTCTCAACAGTTTTTCTGTTAGTGTACTGTTCACTGGATAATGCTGAAATTTGGAATCAAATGTCACTGCTTGTGTAACCCCCCCCCCCCCCAAAATCTGGTGTTGCTGAGTGTGGCATGAAGTCATTTGTAACCCAGAGGCTGTCAAGATTATCTAATATTATCCCAAGTAAAATATAAACGAAAATTTTTTAGGTCCATTTGTTGCATGCATGCTAGGTTACTTATAGTATGTTTTGACCCAAGCTTGTTCTGGAATTCACCCGTTGACCTTATGTCTAACAGGAAATAGAGAAGGCAAGATCTTTGTCTGGGAAGTACAAACAAGCCCGCCAACTTTGATTGCAAAGTTAATGTCTATCCATCGCCCTCCCTAGTTTCTGATCCTTCTCATTGATGTTTTGGATTTAAAGTGTTTGTGCTTAACTTTTGCAGGCTATCTCATGTTCAATCTAAACAACCAATTAGACAGACTGCCATGTCTTTTGATGGAAGGTTAAGATCCAAATTCACTTTTTAACTGCTTCTGGTGTATGTTTTTGATATCTTTCACTAACCGATTGTCTTTATTCTTCAGCACCATACTTAGCTGTTGTGAAGATGGGACTATATGGCGCTGGGATGTGGTAGCAACAACTTTTTGAGTTTGAATGTACTATTATGAAGGATCAAAAGTATATCTAAACATGCAAACACACCTGTAAATTCTGCTTAACTTTATCTCTGACCTCTTTCTTGTGAGACTATCTCGATGTGCCAGTGAATTGAACTTGTACTATTAGTGCTGGACATATGGAGGTCGATGATCTGGGAAGGTTGATAGGACGTCAAACTTGTCTAGTTATCGTTTTTAGCATTATTACTATGACTCCCCTTTTATCTTGTTCTTCGTATTATTTCGATTGACAAAAATACCTTTGTAAAAGAGAGAAGGAAAAACAATCACTCTGTATTTGGGAGTTCTCTTTTGCAAAAGTTATTTTGAGAATTAGAAAATATATTGACGATTTTGGTTTGTACTTGATTAACTTATTAATACTTTGATGTTTACCAAATATGTACATAAGTTGAGAAGTGTATACAAACCAATTTATAATCATAGACAAACACCCTCTAGATGTACCTAATTGTATCTCAGAAAGAAAGGCAGTGGTAGTGCCAAAAATGATGCTCAAATTTGTCCAACAAAATGATTTTCCATATCACTGAAAGCAAAAATAGTAAAATGTAGAAGAATCAAGAAACCCTTAAATGCAGAGGTGTTGCTAAAAATCAATGATGTGCTTAATTTGGCCAAACATAATGATCTTCCATAATGATGGCAAAATACAATTCAATATCAAGAAACCCTAACATAAGTGGGTGATGAAATTCTTTTTTTGGTTTCGCCCGATGACCGATGAAATTCGATCATACATCAATACAAAATTTACTATGCAACTGAGGTTTCTTTCTTCTACTACATTTTCTCGCTGTGCTACATGCTCAACATATTTTGGGTAGTACATATGTACAAAAAGAATGGAAAGCCTGTATGATTCTTTAACTATAGTAACATAACATACTACCAAAAATGACTTACGGGGGAGGACGAACAAATTAAATTTGAGTTCGCAATTGCATCAATAATTTCTGCATGTTCTCCAGTTTCTGACTCAGCTCTTTAACGTCATCGAGAGAAGATGTTGAATTAGCTAGTTCAACACTTAAAGAAGAACATTTGGTCTGTGATTCCTTGATCATGTCCTCAAGAGAAGCTACTGTTGACTCAAGATATGGGTTTCGGCTTCCACCAGTGATATTTGACGAAGGACTTAGGCCCATACTACTGCTGCTGTTGTCTCTGCTGAGTTTTTCAGGAGTAAATATTCTATCAAAGCTTTCACTTCCTGCAAGTATTTATGAGTCCAAATCACTAAATCATTAACCAGCAAACAATGCATTTGCACTATATAATGGTCAAGAGTGGAAAAGGCCAAGAGTTGGCACCATATACTAAATGTTTAATGTGTAATATCCTACAAATATGGCCTTGCTCTTTGTTGAAGGGAATATTTTGGAGCAGAGCTCAGCTACCTTAGGGAAGAAACTTCTATTTTAGTAATTAGAAGTGCTACTGATTCAGTAAGCTTGTTTATGTATAGAATCTCGAGACTACAGAATGAAGAAATATATTATGAAAAATGAAGTTCTAAATAAGATGCAAAAATTACCTAAGTTACTTAGTTGACTGATTGCTCCTGCGCCAATTTTATTTTCTAACTTAAGTACCCGCAGAATTCCAGCGGCAATCCGACCCATGGAGTCAACCTCAGACTTGCACAAGAAAGCAAGATACTTGAGCTCAGCCTTAGTCACTACTGCCTCAATCTGCCAAATACACAAACTTCTTTATTACACAAACCAGGGAGATAGAAATCAGAGGACAAACTTGCAAAGTTTTTGTACCGGCTGTTTGACAGAAAATTTCAAATTTTCGACAATCCACTTCCCCAATCCATCATCAATATCATCTTCGCAATTCACTATGTCTACTTCGATGTTCATACCACCAAATCTCTCAGCAGTCTCTTTAAGAGGTCCTTCAGGACTATCTTGCCTGATACTATGTGGAGAACGTGGTTTTAAGATCTGCAGACCTTCCATGCCAACCTGCAGCAGCTCCTAGTTAGGTTACTTGTCTTAAAGATCTCCATGAAAAGAAAAAAAGTTACAAGAAAGTGAGCAAAAATGACAATAACTGCAAGGCCTCAATCCCAATCAAGTTGGGATCGACTATATGAATACTGATCATGTTGCTCCATTTAAACACATCTCAGGCCATTATTAAAACAAGAGAACAAAGCAATTAGTTATTTGCATAAAGACTAAGGTTAGTGCATATTTATCTGTTTTAAGCTATAAAGATAGGTGGAAAAACAGCAAAACAATCATTGCCATGTTTCTTGCCTAGAGCCCTAGACCTTGTTTTAAAGCTACAGTCGGAAAAACCCCATATGCAAGATATAAAGTATTTTCTAACATGAATCAAGTTTATCATTTCCACCAAGGCAAATATATTGCACAATAAGAATAAAGTGCTTACAGTAATCAACTCGAGGGGGTATCTTTTTTTGCCAGGAGATTTTCCGCTGTCATTTGTTACATGCTTAGAACTGCTTGCTTTAACACAAATGTTCTGGAAAGTTGTGTGCCAACACCGCTCTTCTCTGACAGAATCTTCATGATCACAGAACCACCACCTTTCTGCTTCTTCTTGTGCACCTTCCAGAGCAAATAACCAATCTTTGAATTCTATGGATATATCCACGTCATCAGGTGTTTCCAACTGTAATCTACCAGTGTCCTTTCCATCTAGAAAGAAGGAAAACCAGAAAGAAATGAGAAGATCATTGATCAACATCACAAACAAAGTTAATCAGTGAAATCATAGATGGCAAAGAAAATGAATACTCTCTCCATCTCGAAATGCTTGTGCCTAATTCCCTTTTCAAGTTATTACAAAATGCAGCCACTTTCCTTAAAGGGTAAGTTTTAACACGTTCAAAATAAGACAGCTTTGTGGACCATTTATCCTCTTTTTTTTTATCATTTTATCGTCTAATTATTCTTTCAGCGAAAAAGGCATACTCTGGCTCCACTATATTAACTCACAACTATTAAACCACCCATATATTCAAGTATTCTCCTAGCCAAAGTGCCAAAGAAAAAGTGCAACCAAATAAGGATGGAAGAAGTATATAGCATCATTGTAAGTTGAAGAGTCCAACCATCTTGATGTTCATCAAGGGTAAGAGGTGTTGCTTTCAAAAGTTTAGACAAAGGCCCAGCAGACAGATGCTTCAATCCTTTAGTAAGCCCTTCCCCAGGACCACCATCTGGCCCAAGAATTCCAAACCTATGAAGTAAGGCTTCTGTGTAATTCATTCCTCCGCCAAGGCGGACACCAGCAATACAAGCTGAAACATTTAGACTGTGACACTCCATGTCCTGTGTTTTATAAGGGATCACCTGTACCATTTTTACGTCCAAGAAGGGAACTGAGACAAAACTGCCATTTGATCGATAGATCTTCCTGTTTTGCACCCAAAAGACAGATCTAAGTTGAGTTCCATTCTCCACAAACTGGCCATTTTGGTTTGAAGTCCACACCAAGCTGTCCTCACGTGGCAAGCTACTCAGAGTGTCTGCACAATCAACTTCAACACCTTCCCAAAGCAAACTGGACGAAATGGCTATAGCACCCCCCAAGGTTCTATGAGTAACTTTGATGGACAGCCCTTTGCCTATAAATTGGACCAACGGCATTCCTGAAATGTCAGCGGCAGAAGATTCCAAAAATCTTAGGTGCAGATCATTTACTGATAAACATACAGCAGCATCTCCGGGAACCTTTTTGCTTAATGATCGACCTAAAGTTTTATGACTTACTTCCGCCTGCGAATTGAACCTCCCAGCAACTGCTATCTTTTCGCTTACTCTCCCAAAATATGTGTAAAAATCTAGGACAAAAAATAATTGCTCAACTGAAGTGTTGGACAAATACTGCTGACAGGCAACTCCCACTCTAACAATTCCTCCCGGAGGTGGGACATTTGTTAAAGGGCCTCCATCTGCAGTAGCCATTGCTACTTCAAGGCAAGCACCTTTCAGCTCAACACATCTCCATGAATTTGAAGGTAATGCAAGAGAATTTTGGAGTCCAGTTGAATCTTTACATGTTTGTAGAGAGAGACTAATGACTGAAGCACCAGCAGTCCATTTCTTCTGGCTACCATCAATTGGTTGATCTTCCCACAGACTGAAGCATGCCGGATCCTTCTCGAGGTTTAGTAGCCCCAGCTTAAGAGTAGGTGACTCAGAAAGGGTGAAATTTTCAATATGAAGGCTTGCTCCACCAAACAAACTATGACAAACATCATCTCCACCTGGAACAGTATGATTTCCTGTTCCTATGTCTAATGGGACAATGATATCTAACCCCTTAAGATTGAATGTGAGGGAGTTTATCGAGAAATCTGATAGAACTACACCACCAGGATTAACTACAATCCCATCAGCTAAAAAGGAACATATCCTCAAACATGATTCTTCCTGAAGATGAATCTGGCAAACAAACAAGAAGAGCAGCATAGTTCATCATCAGATAGCCAAAAGAAAAGACAATATGAGGTTGTTATCTAGTAGCACATGAATACCATAAGGGGCTGACAATTGATAACTGTTGTAGAAGCAAAAGTTGGTGGAGATGGCGAAGGCTTGAGCTGAAGAGAATGAAGAGAGATCAAGGGGACCCCAGCACTGAAGTTCCCCTGCTGGTTCCCTAGAGGATAAATGGGAGGACAAAAATCTTTACCTGAATTAAGAAAAAGGAGAAATACATTCAATTTCAACCATAAATTCTAGATTAAGCAATCTATCGACAGAACAAATGTACCGCAAAATTGATGTTAGTACCAAAGTCTGGAATGTTCAAAACATCATCAGAATCCGTCAACTCAGATGGCTGCACCAAGGTGCACGGAGGGCGTGAAAATGTATCCCTGCATTAAAATCATTTGGTGCACTTAGAACGTGCTGTAGAAACTCAACTCTCAAATTCAGCAAAAGAGTTTTTCAGAAAGGACTTTGTATCAACTAAATCAGATTGTTATCAAGTAACCGACCCTATGAGACTAAATTAGAGTTTACTTTTGCCAACATAAGTTGTTTTTAAGATCTTTGGCTCTGCATTCCTCTTGCAAGAAGGGCAAAGTAAGAATTGTTAAAGCTAACTGCATGAACTCCAACAAATAGATATAGTTTAGAAGTAGAACAAAGAGAAACTCCATTTACTCCTGTTAATGAGGATCAAATCCAAAAGTATTTGATGACACAAATGCTCCAAGTGCAAGAACATATATTCACAAGCAGTTTGTCAGAGAACAACTGATATGAGCAGTAAGCTGCAGAAGCTATTGCAGATTGAGTCAACCCTCTATGAGATACAAAACATAATAATGAAATAGTTTACTGAACTGAGCTCTGAGACAGTCATTCACTGTTTCACAGGTTAAAACGGTTCATATTTGAAAACTTGAATAATTCAAGCTATAGTTACAATGACAACAGAATTAGTTCATCTCTTGCATGACTGTGAAGGTAAAGATTTTGTGATGATATCTCTGAGACTCGCAAACTGAAGTTAGCATACATAACGGAGTTACCAGAGCCAGATATAAAGAATGCAGATAATTCTAAGCAAACATGGTTATTTGGTTGCAACTAGTGATAAACAATAAATATATTTTTGCTCAAATAAGTTCAATTAGCAGTCAATGTATTCTTTTCAGCTTATGTAGTATGCGATTTTGTGCTATGATAACAGAATCACAGAAACTTGCCTTAAAAAGGCTCCTCCTATCATAAGACGAGTCAAGCATTTGGCACTTTCTCCACCTGCAATACTTCCCTGCAGAAGGAAAAATCCAATATAAAGGCCCTAACGAAGAACAAACAAAACAACTGCTGGTTCCACCAGCATATAATGCGCTGCATCTCAGTTCATGAATCAACATAAAAAGATAAAGTAGAAGCCTTTTTGGATCAATAAGAAATCGTACCCGAGAAAAGAATAACGACTGCATCAAAAGTTCAAGCTGAAATTCTGCAAAGCAAACCGACACTAATTGTGAAACTTCTGAAAGAACCTGATGTGATGTAAGAAACCTTACAGTATGGATTACAGTATCATCTATTTAAATCAAAGGCTTTGCAGAGAAGACAAGCAAAACATCCATTCATAGATCCTTAATAAAAACATAATGTATCCAAATCACTTTGGATACTATAAATTGCTCAAGGGGTAGCAGACAGTTCATGCATTGAACTACATCAAAGCATTGTTTGCTTCAGCTGTCTTCTAGCAAAAAAAAAAAAGGTAGACCAGCTAAGTGACCCGACAAATCTTAAAGTGGACTTATCAATGAGGTGCAACAATTTGATCTTCCATAAAACAAAGTTCAGTGCTGTCAAAGGCAAAAAATAGAAAACTCCAGATATTTGTCTGGGGTTTTGAGCACAGTCAAATGGTAGAGGTTCACACTTTCCATTAGTGTTTGGAGCGGCATAATTATAGTTAGGCAATGATGGAAAACTATTTAAGAACAAATAGTTTCAGAATCACTTGGGATATTGTTTCTGTAGAGGGCCACTGAAGACTAGGAGTGGAGGATATTGAAGAATTTATACACAAATCATTGATGTAAAATCACCTTTACATGAAACTATCTGGAGGGTAACTAGGAGGTAGATGATGGTAATTTTGTCTCCTTGTGTGAGGAGTTCAAAGGGAAAAACAATCATCTTCACATGCATTGAAGGTTTGTCAACATCATTTTTCAAACTTACATTCTCAATGTTCAACATAGCACAAGTGTTGCCTAGGACTATCACAAAGGAACTCGCAAGTTTGGATTTTGAGAGAAGAAAGGCAATATAAAAACACTTATTGTGCATTTTTCCCCAACTCAAATGAAAGAAATGGAATGTCTTACAAAAAGAGTGCAAGGGATGTAAAATGTACTAGAATCTCTTTTTTATTGCTTCCTTATCTTTTGTGTAAAATGTATACATTTACTATTAGAGTGAGGACACATTTATTTGCAGCAGCATCCTTACATGTAGGTGATTCATTTCCTGAGCCAAGCACGGGGTGATATGACACTCAAAGTCAAGACTTTTGCCTACTCAGTTGAGTTACCAAACCTAAAAGCTTAAGCTATTAGAGGGGGAGTACTTTTTGGTTTAAGGTTTCATGAAGACTAAAGTTTACTTAAAGTTGAACAAAAGCAAACATTAAAGATAAAACGAATTAAATATAATAAGTTGTTTAGAAATCATCCTCCACCAAGAGTAAGTTAGATTTATCTAATATCCTCCAAATTGTGATCCAGATCATATACTTGTAAACCAATTTGGTGTATGTATTTTAGTCCCGATCTCAAAATATAGCTTTGATTGATTAAGTTCATCATGTGTTGCATCCTTTTAAGTTTAACTATAAGGCATTACTTTGCTGCATCATCACTTTTAGATCATACTGTTTGAGTTATTCTCCTTAAACTACAAGTATGCTAGGTGTTCTGAAGACAAACACGATTCTCTACAAAAGATTAAGCTGGAATATATTGTCTCTTATTTTTCAGCGTGAGGATTTCTCCTGAGATTGAAACAGAACCAATATTACACTTTTTAGTGTCCTTGTAAGTAGAGAAGAACAGCTTGAACTTATTGATCATTTTGTTAACGTGCTACCAACAAAGATGAATATACTGTTTGTTATCTTTGGAAAAAAAACTCGAAGTGTTAAATTTCATCTTCTTCTTTCTATTCTTTTGGTTTTATAGGTTTAATTCAGATAGATATATAGTTAGCTTTTGGTAGATAGGAATCCTCTCACCGCCTGTCCCCTACAAAGGGAAAAGAATACATTTATTAGAGGTGGCCAACCTAACCTGTGTCCTTCAAACGTAGAAAAATGTGATCCACAACAACGGAGACCAAAGACCGCCCAGCTGCTTCTGTATGCTGTCATAGTTAACAATCCATTGGAAAAGTCAGAAAGGTTATATCAACACTTTGGCTCCATTTTAATAAGTCAATGACAATGGAGTCACTCATACTTGCTGATTTGGCTTGACATCTCCTCTGTTTATACAGACATACAATCCTGTCATGAAGCGAAGAAGAGCTCGTAATCCTGCAAAATCAAAATAGTGATAAGCACATTGTAAAGAACAAGACATGAAAAGATCCACAAAATGCACGATTCTTTTTACATGCCTGGTTCACTTAGAGCTGGACAAACAGTTTCTGTAATGTGCAATTGAACTTCAAGTCCTAGTGGACTATTTAGTCCAGTCCTCTGAATCGTTATCTGATAACAATGTGAAGGCAAGAAATCCATTAATATCAGTGGTCTGTATGCCTCAAATCATAACCTATGTTCATATCCAAAATTCATAGAAAGAAAATTGTGTGCCCGATTTGAATTACATGAGCTTCTCCAGATATTCCTTCAATGAATCTCTCCCCGCCAAAAAACACTCGCTTTGCTCCATCTTCATCTCTCTTGTTATTTTCCCCTTGAGAGCTTCCAAAATTTGCATCCGCGAACATATCAGGATGAGGTAACAGGTCAATAGATAGATGTTCCCACTCAAGTTTCTGTTATTAAAAGAAAAGTAGATGATGCAACACGACACAATGATGCAAAGATGAGAAAAAGGATTTACGACACTGCATAAAAGAAAAAGGTACTCAGAACAATCTTGTAGATATTACCGCGAGAATAATAAAATATCATTCAAGTAAATAAATTGGGAAAAATTTCTAAATAGTAGAAAAAGAAATGTAATTACTTTGAACACATATATGAACTCCTTGCCAGTAGAGAAATCCCTAGCTTCCTTTAGATTTACAACCTGCAATGGCATACTGTTTGAGTCATTCTTAAGGAACAACTACACAAGTCATCTCATCTAAAATAAATGCAACCTTACCTCCCAGTTCTCATTTGTAGTATACAGAAGAAGATTGTGTATAGTAATTGATGCCATAGGTGATGCCCTGGTGAAATAATCAATAAAGAGAGAGAGAGCATATCAATAAAGAGAGAGATCTAACATAGAAAACTAAATCATGGGACTGTTTGAAACCAAACCTAACAGGTAAATAAAAATGCTCACAAGTTTTTGCTAAGAGCCTGCCAAAAGATGCAAGGGAATCTGAGCATAAACAATAGAATGTGATTTATAAGTTTGGAGCCTTTCGAAGTACCATTTTGCACTCAATGTCTGAATGCTCTCAAATAGAGTGCAGTGATATATAGGTGTAGAAAGGCAATATGCAAATAATAATGGTAAATTGTGAATTGTTATATTGCCATTTCTCAGGTTTAGATGACTCAACCGACCAATCTATGATGTTCAAGAACTACTTATCTGACATATTTGACAGTCTTCTAAGCATCTACTTGCTTTTCTTTCTTCTCTTTTCTTTTGGACATAGAATTGAGTATCAAAAGGATCAAAGTAGGATAATACACGATTTTGATCTGGACATAAATAGAAAAAAGAAACCTTTGTTTTATATGGAGCAGTATGCCAATATCTAAACCATGTCCAGTGATTTATTTATGCTTTGCTTTGAGTTTTACTGCTATCGGCTTCTGGAACAATTTTTGTTGTTATATCAAGCTATAATTCTATAAAATCTCAACCTAGGAGTCACTACCTTGTTCTTTTCCAAGTTCAAAGTGACTTCAAACCCATATATTTTTCTTTTCTGTGAAGCCACTCTAAATCCAAATCCATGTTTATTTTTTTAATTTTATAACCGTGGTGTCCGGGCCTAAATCCAAATCCATATTATTAACATGCTTTCACTTCTAGCATCAGAAGTGGTCTCTTCATTAAGCTTCTTCGCCTATTGCTCCTATTACTATCTGTAAATTTTTGTTCTGCCTGAAATCTTTAATTTTATGTTGAATATCAGCAGCTCAATAGTTCTGAGTCATTCATTAAAAGAATCTGCAGAAATATCCCAGCTCACTGAGTGTACTAAATTTCTAGTTATGTTCTTAAAGTCTAAATTCTGCAGTTAAGGAAGAATGCTTTCAAATTGGGTCTCAAGCGCAAGTGAAATGTGATGGACTAGAGTTTAGACGGAACTGATCAACATTAGTCCCACTACCATCACTAGGTCCATCTTGTTCTATTCAATTATGTACTTGTTTCTTGCTTGAGGATCTGATAATAGAATAGGGAATCAGAAAGCATTGAGGGATAAGAATATCCAGTCCGATTTCGAAACAGGTGGAGAGTGCAGAATTGGTTCTCGTAAGTAAAAGAAACAGGAAAAATAGGATATAAAGAATCAGGAATGAAGGTATTGAACACTTACCAGCTTGCTCCTCCTCGGCGTCGAGCACCTCCGTGAGTTTCAAGTAGAAGATTAACTGTATGGACTTGTAATGTCATGCCATCTGCAATCTGACAATCCAGAACTTGAGAATTTAAACACAAAGACAAAGGAAAATAAGAAGAGTAGTGATCAATGTAGTACATAGAGAAATCAGTTAGCATAGAATAGTCGGGGAACTTGACCAAAGTAGAGTTACTTTCATGTAAAAAAATATCTATTACAACTGAGTTCTGCTTAGAGTTTTCTACCTTAGAAAAAATGGAAAACAAAGAAACACAGTTACATTGATTTCTTAAAAGAAAAGAGGCATATTGCAATTACCAAATTGATGCATGCTGATGTTGGATATCATATGATTTCAATAGTAGAAGAGCCCTATGTACCACCTTCCCTTTTCAGTTTGGTGATGGATACTATGAAGAAGCAAAATAATAATTACAACAGGAAGACCAAGAGCTTAAATCAATACCTTGATGCTTTAGTTACACACTTATTTGGAAGATATGACCATCTGCAGACCTTTAAAAAGTTTATGCTGATTAAACAATACTAAGGGTCTATTGAACCCATTGAATTATGCTTTACATCAGCAATCTTAAAATTTTATGCATTTTTAAGTATTTCATCCTTCTCTTTATCTCAAAAAAAGTATGTCATCCTTCTCTTGAAATACCCGTATGATGGATGATATCATAATTGCAACTTGCTAGTTCGTATTTCGTAATCAACTTTATATTATCACATTCAAACTTGTGTATGAAATCATCAAATCTAAACAAATTATGTACACACAATTCCCATTGCCCCGCGAGGAATTAACTCAACATTCTTACATAACATCAAACCAAGTGAGCTGCTACTATTATGTTGCTAACCTTGTCAGCTAATCCATATCCACTTCCCTTCGAGGAGCTACCAGATGACACCGGACTGATGAAAAGCAGTACGATACCAAGTGAGACAACAATAATCAAACCAAGCTCAAGCTAGCATTTGGCCATAGATTTTGGATCAACTTATGAAATTGTCTTCAAATCTCTGTTTTGCAGAAATTTGAACTTGCATTCAAAAAACTTCAACTATTTTTTCCAAATAAAATGCACGTCCAAACACAACTTCAAAAAATCAAATTTTCAAGTTTTAACTTCAAAATTTATGGCCAAACGTGTGAGCTACTATCCAAAAAGGTAATCAATCATGTTGAGCCTCTATAGTACCTGCTAGAGCTCCTAGGTGTATCAAGATCATCTCTTTCTTCAAGAACTAAATCAAGTCTATCAATTTGCACAACTATTGGCTCCGTTTGCACATTGCTTACTGACGGAAGCTTGAGTTGAAAAACCAAAGTTAAACAAATAAAGGACAATTATAACAATAAACAATTAGACTTAAATGTTTTAAAAAAAAAAAATGGGGGCAGAGGGATTACAAAGCGGAAAATCAAACCCTCACCAAAAAGATGAAAGTTGAGATTGCCAACTAACTAACTGAGCTAACAAAGATCATTTTTTTGTATTTTCATTCATAAAATAATGAATTTAGCAATCCAAACATTAAATAAAGAGAGAAAACCACTAACAATGATCTCCAATTTCCCAACTTTCGCCGTTGTAACATTCAATGCCGGTGGTAATCCCGTGCTCGCATGTAAAGCATCTCCATTTATATCTACCAAACAAATCAACTCACCGATTTTTCAGCTGTATAATTAAGTAACAAGCTTCAAATAACATACTATCTCTGTCCTAATTATTGTGACCAGCTCGAATTTCATACATATTTAGAAACTACAACTTTGTTGAATCTCGAAATTTCGAAAAGTAATAGGAAAGAAAAAACCCGACCTAAATTAGAAAGCTGCGCTGTACGCCCTTGCAATTTGAACTGATCTCGGGTAAATGACTTTAACCAGTACTTCAATGTATACTCCAATGCTCTAGCTAGTATTGACTCCATCTCTCACCAGATCTAACACAACGGTGAAGTTCACCGGCACCGGAAATCGACTTCGGCGGCCGGGTGATGTGAATGTGAGAAATGGATATATGGATTGGTGAAAAGGGATGAGTCGGTAGCACGTAGGAATCACGTGCGATAGAGATTCGGTGGGACCTGGGAGCAGTATAATTAACTTTCGGTGATGGTGTTGAAGTAATTACTACTACAATTATAGTGAATTGATGATGAATTTATTTTCTGGGGAATGATGAAGATGGATGAATGTATTGGATCTGGGAAAAAATGAGTGGTATTTTTGTCAGGAAGAGGACAATGGAAATGTCATTATTGATCATCAAACATGTTTTGTTTCTTCATGTTATACTAGTATTTATTATACTTGCATTTATATTTAATAATACACGTATTAATTATATTGATATTTTTTTTTTACACGACTTGATTTAATGTATTAGAGATTATAAATTTTATAAATTACAGAAATATTCTTTGTTTTTGTATTATTATTTATGATAATACATGTATCAATACACAATATAATGTGTGACTAATGTATATGCTTAAAAAATGTATCAAATAAGAGATAATAATATAAAAGCTTAATATATGTATTTTTTTTTTTCTAATACATTCTACAAACGACCTTTAATAAGATACTCAGTCATGTAGTATTCCATAATGTAAAACGAATGGTGCATTTATGATTTTCACTAAAGAATTCGAAATATGAAGAAGTAAATAAAATAAAGAGATTTTACATCTATTATATATTCATAAAAAAAAATAATTTCAACCATTTATAACCGCTTCGGTTGAGTTTCTTACCTCATTAAAACAATCTATTGCTTGTGTGATCTGTAAATTATTGTATACGAATGAATTTACATCTATAACTTTATATAAGTTTTTAAAATAACTATAAAAAATATTTGATATAATTCTATAAGTCGATTTATAATATTTATATATATATCCTTATAATTTCACAAATAACTCTGAAAAAAATGACATATACATAGAGCTTATTCTATTTCAAAACAAAAACAATTTATGATATAATAATTGGTTGAAGAACCTTTTTGGGAGAGCATGTTTGAAACAAATAGAAGAATAAATAAGTAATGATGAAAACATTAAATAATGAATAATATTAAAAGTAATAATAATAATAATAATAATAATAATTTAATAATAAAAAGGTGGGGTAGAGCGTATGAATAGAATTATAAAATTGATTTTGCTACGTCTTAGCTGTTACCACTTTACCATTCCACTAATCAAGCTTCCTCATTCTAATCTGTAATTGTTTGCCTTTTACTCCTTTTTTCATTTTGATAATAATTTTCTTTCTTTATGAATTTATTTACATGTTAACATAATTTGATTGGCTGTAATTGTAATACTTTATTTATTCTGGTTTTAGAATTTATCATGCCATGCGTTTAGTACAATACTCACCTGCAGTATATTTTTGCAACTTTGCTTTGTAGACACTTGAAATTGGACTACGTGGAATTTAACGGTAGAATTTCAATTATTGTTTGATTATTTATGTCTTTTACGTCAAGCTTTCAGTTCTGCACAAAACACAGGAGAAGTCGTGGAACTCACATGCACATGACATCAAAAAAAGGAATCGATCACCTCCTCAAGCTCATACTATCCTCACATAACATTGCTTCCACAGATAAACTCATCAATCTGCTTCATTTTGAAGGTAGACAGGTAACAGAACACCTAGAAATTGGCCAAACAACTAAAATCAGGAATCAAATAGCATTATGATAGGATTGAATGTGAAAAGATAAAACTGGAAAACTAGTATTAGATGTTAATATTTCACAGTAAACATAAAGCTGTAAAGTAACTCATTGCTACCTAATGGATCATGATTGAACTTGCAATCTCAAACATCAAAAACGGACTTTTGTCTCTTAATCTTCGAAAATGTTCCTGTCTCAGAAAAATAGGTGCTTTGAGTTCCATCCGAATATGCCTGAGGATTCGATAGCTCAATCCCTTGTACTGGTGTGAAGGCAAAACTCGAACTCATCAGGCCTGATCCACTGCTTCCATAACTCTTCACCTTGTTAATCTTTGCTTTTTTCTTGTTCTGACGAGCTGATACAAGCAACTTGCCACTTCCAGCCTGACCAAGCATACCATAGCCCACCCCTAATCCATCCCCTAACGAGCTTTCTTCAGGTGACCCAAACTTCACCCTATTCCTCATCTTCTGCGCCTCTGTAACCTGATATACATCTTTCCTCTTTCTATGCCGAATACCACCTCTCTGCTTCTTAGACCTAAAATCAGGAACTGGAAGAGGCTTTGGCAGCCTTGCAGGAGGTAACTCTTGCAATTTCTCTATCTTTTTACAAATCTCTTCCTTAAAACTGAACATTCCAGCTTTGCTCAAGTCCATTCGTGCTGCTAGAATAGCTTTATTCGCCAAAATCCTACAAACTTTCACCCTCAACGAAGGAGGTGTACTCTGATATACATCTGTTTCCTCAATATAACAAAATCGCGAAGCATTAGCTGTGGAAAACCCTGCTAAATTCTTCCTTTTACCACCCAGACTCCTCACATTATCAGCAGGCATATTCGCCAACAACGATAAACCACCAGCACAACACATTAGTTTCGCAGCAACTGCACTACCAACAACACCACACAGATTAGGAGCAATAGTACTCATTCGACTCTCAACAAAATCAACGACCTTCTTCTTCGATGAATCAAGAGCTAGGGTTCTATCACATGCTTCCAATGTCCTCTGCAAAACATCCTCCGGCAACGGCTTGCCACTAGTAGTTGACGCCGTAACAGAAACAACCATGATAATAGCTGAAGGTAACAATTCCTGCAAATCAACAAGAGTCAGATCCGTTTCATTCCCAATTTTTTTAACAACCCTAGCATAATCAACTGGATGATTAACAAGTGAATCTAACTCAGGAAACTTCAATCTATACATATCCCGAATAAAATTATGAATTATAAAAATCTCATCCTCAATTTCAACAGATAATGCGTTACAATCTACTATCAACTTATATTCCTGATCATCTTCTTCAACAATAACATCACCTTTATTCGCATCTTCAACTTTCTGCATTATATCAACGTAGCTACGTGATTTTAGTAGCTTCGAAATACTATCAAGATCATCCATATCAGCTTTTCCATGAACATCATCGGATAATACGTCTAATTCATCTAAATCATTTAATTCATCTATGATTGAATCAACAAGTGCCATAATTTATCTGATAATCACTCAAAATCTAAATCGCTAATAATATTTTTGAATAATAACTAATAATATTTTTGTTCTTATTCACATACGTATTGGGCCTTTTATAAAGGAATTTTTTGTTTCCGTGTTTGTATAGGAATAGGAGTATTTTTTTTTTCCGAATTTTGTTAGGATTTTAGAATAATTTTATGTATTTTATTAAAAATGTTAATTAGCCTCTTAAGTATTATGTTAGCAGTTTTGGTCCATTAAGTTTGACAAAATTTAGCATTTTTACTCCCTGTCAATGAAACATTTACCAAAATTTGTGGGGAAACAAATATAAACACTAGATATTTTCGTCAAGGTCTCAAAAATTACATCAGTCACAAAAAATAACAGATTCAAAATACGGTATCAAGCTCCTGAAATAAATTAAATATGATGTAAACTATAAAATTGTAATTTTAAAAGTGAGTTTCGGTTAAATATTTTGTATTTTCACGTTTTTATTAAATTTCATAATAAGAATTTGATAAATATATTGAAGACAAAAAAATGTCCACATAATACAAACTATTTTGAACCTACTATGACCAAATATAAGAAACCATTTTAATAGGAACAATTTTACAATGTAATGTTTTGAGTAATTACTAATGCATAGTCATTAGTATCATGAGGATTTTGTATTAGCTAATTAAAAGGTCTTAATGTTAATAAACAAGTAAATGTACAGATTTTTTATATGCTTAATTAACGAGTGTAATTAGTTTTAATCTATCCATTAAATATGTGGATCACAACTGTTTGAGAATTTCTATCATCCGATGATTACCTAATAATTAATATTACATCATTAAAGATTGAACTAAACGGATAAGACAAGTTTACAAAGACGTATGGGGAAAAAAATGTTAGGTATACGTTGCTAAAAACATATTTTCATGCCCTTTTGTATATCATTGACATTATGAATGTCCAAGATAAAAATAGATTCACGTGAAAACATGATGTGCGTGTGTATTTAATAGCTTCAAAAAAAAAAATGTATACATAGAATGAAATATACACAACATAAATATGAACTGGAATAAGTAATTTTAGATATATAGTTAATATATATTATGACAATGACCATCATTAAGTACTTATCGTATTTCGTTTCTAAATAGTTAAACTATATAAAAATTAATTAGATCAGCATTTTAAAATATATTTTTTATCGTATTTAAATGAGAAAAATCATAACAAATATCTTGAAACAAAAGTAACGGGTAATAGAAGTGAAATGAATGCATTAGTACATTACATTGTCTAGAAACAACCTTCGAATAGTCATAGTATATCTAATTTGGGTAATTACTAGGTACAAAAATAAATTATGTTAGTTGGGTCATGGGTACTAGAAAACTCAAGTTGAAATTTGCATATATTAGACTATATAATATAATGGAATTATTTCATTTTTAATGAGTTGATGTGTGGACATGTAGTCATTAAATTAATACAAATTACTTGTATAATTTGACAACCACGTGTGAGTCAAATAAGTTTTGCTTTGAACAAAGTCCTATATCTCCTTCTTGTTTAAAATTTTAGAAAGATTCATCCAATTGATTAACAATATACTCCAAGAGATCATTTATTTTGATTAATACCAATTTATACGATGTAAAAAATAAGTAAAGTAGTTGTAGTATTATAAACTTTTTTTTAATTTACTATATTTTAAGTTTGAGATCTGTATTGAAGTTTGACTAAATTTAAAATTTCTGTAATTATTTTGATATTTTTCTTTATCAAAAAGTTCAACTTGCTGATTAGAGTACTGTTTATATCTAATAAATTATAACTAATGTTTTATTAAATTGCCAACTTTATCCCAATTACCACTTAAGGTTTTATTTAGGAATAATCCAACATATTCTTAATTTCTTATGAGTATTATATCTAGATCCCGATCTTGCACATTATTTGTAACACATATTTTATTTTAACAAAAAGATGATTTTACATTAGAATATAGATATTAGTATTGAACATTGGCACATGCGCCTAGAAATGACAGATTTACAGATCCAAATTAAATTAATTTAAGACTTTAATTTTGAATATTTTAAAAATATACAAAAAAAATAAAAATAAATTAGTACTTTTTTTATTATCTTAATATATGATTAAAAAAAGGTATATTATAAAACATTAATCTAGATAAAATATTAATCTAGAAGGACTATGTTTTTATTTTTTTAATCCTATGTTTGATATTTATCTTTAATTGATTTAAAAAAAAAATGTTAATTAAGAAAGATTATGTTTTTTGTTTTGTAATTCTATGCTTGATATTATCTATTTTAAAATCTGATAATGCTATTCTAAATAAAATTATTTTTATTATCATTCATATTATATTTCCTATTTTTTATATTTAATATATTTTTAAAAAATTGATAGCATTATATTGGATAAGAACATTTTTGTGATAAATGAAAAGATATTTATAATTACAATTATAGTTTTAAATGTTGAGTGTAAATATATTTACTTCTCTTGTCTTATTATCATTAGCATTATGTAATTAATTTGGATAATTTTGGGGTAAAAATGCTTCCTTCAAGTATGTAAGATATTTGTTTTTTTAAGACAATCACTTTCCTTAAAAATGGTAGGATATTTATTTGATGGTGCTAGTAAATATTTACCTTTCTTGTTTTATTATTATGTTATTATAATATATTAATTTAAAAATAAAATCATTTTTATCAGTCCACTTTAATATATTAAAAGATTATTTTTAAATATTAACTACCAATTTTCTAAATCATTTTCCAATTCTATTAAAATGTTAATATCATGAATATTACAATGGAATATGCTCTCCAATGTTAATTAATCTCTTTATTTTAATATATTTTGATTTAATATGTAATTTTAATAAACAAGTAAAAAAATTAATTTTATAATCTTAAATTAAAAGTATGTAAAATATATTAAAGTATATTTTCTAACCTTACAATCTAAATAATTTAAATTCATAATCTTAAATTAAAAATACGTAAAATATAGTAAAGTATATTTTTTAACCTCACAATCTAAATATATGCGTGAAAAGAATGAATTAAAAAGTTATAAAAAGGATATTTTTTCTTTTATTTTTAAATAATTAAAATAGAACAAATTGAAAGAAGGGGAGTATATAATTATTGCATAGAGAAACATATCTTTCAAACTTGTGGCAACTAAATGAAATAAAAATTCGGGCGCGTAGAAAATCTTATCGAGAGCGTCATATTTTAATGGCATAATATATAAATATACTTATTAATTTGGCTTTGAATTATATTTATACTTTTTAATTTTGGGTGTACACAAGTAGACACTTAAACTTGTATAAAGTTGAACAAATAGACACACATGTCCTACATATCATGCTACATGTCATTTTTTATCCTACGTAGTGTCCTAAGTATATTGTGTCATATAGGACACATGTGTTTATTTATTTAAAAGTTAGATAGTTAAGGTGTCTGTTTGTGCATTATGAAAGTTGGAGGTCAAAGTTAAAATTTGAAAGCTAAGTTTAGAGCTATTTTAATGAATCATGCAGTACGCGTTTCTGATTAGGCGAGAGTTTCAATATAGAGATTAAAGTATTACGAACTCAATCAAATGAAAATAATCTCTTATCGATCTATCGAATAAAATTAACATAATAAATTTTATAATTTATTCCTTCGTTATAATTTATCATAATTTATTCCTTCGTTATATTTCATAAATGAAAAGATTAATATATCGAACAGTCTCTCGAAATAGTCAAACAAAAAGGAAAATGGAAGGACTTTCTGCAAATTTACGTTCTCCCCAAGTCACCGTCTCCGTTATCTTTTTTCTAAACGGAGTTTAACTTTTAACTGTTTACAGCGGCCACCGGCGGTGAAAAGACCGACGGACGAAACGTGAAGGGAGGTTCCTTCTGTTGAACAACAAATAAAAAAGGAAAGATAATTAAAATAAATAAATAGCATTTATTAGTAAATATAAAATAAAAAAAATATATATAAACATATATATAATTTTAGAGAGAGAAAGAGAGACGTAAAGGCTTTATAATTTCTTCAATCATCTTTGTTCATTATCCGATCCTTCAAAAATCATTTCTTCATCCTCCAGAAAAAATTACTATGGTTATTAGCTTAATTTGTTTTTAATTTTTTAAAAAGATTAATTTGGGAATCTATTTCTCTTTCTGTTGAAGTATTGAAAACCCTTTACGATTCAATTTTTTGAGAATCATTTGATCTAGATTTGTACATATTCTTTGTGAATTCTTTATACCCTTTGTAAAAAATAAACAAAAAATTAAAGTTTATTTGATTGATGAATTTGATGTACAGGATTGCAACAAAAGAGGTTTTTGATAAATTTGTTGTGTTTTGAAGTTAAAGTTTGGATTTTTACTTGTGGGGTTTGGTAGTTGTGTTGATAGTTTGAAGTTTTGGAAGAAGACAGATTTGGGGTTCAATTACTATTTTGCTATTCTGTTGTGATTTGGAAGGAGAAGAAGCGGTGTGTTTTATGCAGCGTTGGGTTTTGGATTTTTGCGATGTTGGAAGTAAAAGGTATGGACAGGTGTGAGATATAACGTTTTCTTCTACCTAGGGGTTATCAAGAACGGTAATATATATAGGTGTGGAGAAAGCTAAGGTTATGATCAGAAGAGTAGAGAATAGGAGTTTTAAGAATCAGAAAATGAGGAATGATGAGCAGAAACCACCTCTTGAAGGCGGGAATGTTGCGTTAGGAAGGAACAAAAATGGTGTTTTTCCGGCTTCATTTCGAGCTTTATCTAAGATTGTGTCATCTGGTGCTTCGACTGTTGCTTCCACAGTTAAATCAGCTGCTTCGGCTATTGCGGAAAGGGATAACGAGTCAACCCATGATCAGGTGCTGTTTTGATGTTCTTTATGCCTTTATGTAGTTTGTTGGTGTTAGATATCAGGGTTTATAGCTTTTTTTCTAGAGAAAGATTGAAACTTTATTCTTGTTAAGACAAGTTTGCTACTTGTGTATTTATAGTTGAATGTCATAAATCGAAATGCAGTTGGTATATGCAGTTTTGAGTTCAAATCCTTAATGCTTTGAATGTTATGCTACTTTTACCCTATGTAAGTAACTGGTGAGGATAACTAGATCCAGTATATACCTGGTATGGTGTCTTCCTACTCTTTTTAGGTTAGTTTTCTTCTCACAAAATTTAGCTCCAAGTTGAACAACAATCTTTACGAAGTAGGGGTAAAGTCTGCGTATACTCTACCCTTCTAGATCCCTTAATCCCACTTGTGGGATTACATAGGGTATGTTGTTATTAGCTCCACTAGAACTTATGTGGGTTAAGTTTCTTGGGTTCATATCATGTGCATTTTTTCTTTTTGCCACAACAAAGGGAATATAATTAGAAATGTATCATGATTATATCCTTATATGGATCAGTAGGGGAATGAAATCTGAAAGTCCATATTCACTGATCTGCTATGTACTTTCTTGTTTTTTCATGACTCATTCTTTATCCTATGACCAATACAATTTTTTCTTTTCTTGAAAATGGTGGTGTCCGTGCCAGCTTGCTTGCACCTCGATTAATTCCACGGGTAATTGTCACCTCCCATCATCAACAAGTACTAGGTAACTCTATCCACCTAGGTTAGGAGTCTAGTAATGAGAAGAAATCACCTAGTTATTTTTTGTTTTCTTAAATCTATGTTGGCTTCCTGGTTCTCAACCCACTTCATTGACCACCAGTCCACAACCTTGAGTGCAAATATAATTAGCACTGCACCATGATTATATCATTGTATGGATCAGCAGGGGAAATGAGATCAACTTGAATGCTGTATATGGTGTATATATGCATATTTGGTGGTCTCTTTCCTTCGTAGAAAAGAAAAGATATACATACATATCCTAACTGGTCTATGTGTAGCATTAGGGTCTTTGTGGGAGGCCTGTTTGAGCATGCATGCTTATTGAACTAGAAATACAATTTTCTAGATGCATTTGTGATCAGGGAATATGAGTAATTTCAAAATAACCTTTTCTTCAATTTAATATCATAGGTCCATAGGAGTTGGCTGTTGGGACACACAAATAAGTTTGTAGGGTTCTTCTTATGTCGTTTTGAAAAGCATGTTAATGCTATCAGAGGTTTTATTCTTGTAGTGTTTCCGGCTTTCAAGCTATGTGACGGCATATAATCTTTTTATTTAATGTGATGTTTGGTTTTTTCGTACAGCTTGTGTAGGTTGCTAACTTTTTTTACTTTATTTGTGGAGTTCTGACTTCGGTTTTGTTGTGTTTGTCTAAGATCCCGCCTGTGTTTTGTCTGGTTGTTGTTCCTGAATGAATGATCCTTATGCATAATTGGACCTCTTCCTTTTTTTTTTTTTCCGTTGTTGTCGTATATCCAGATTCGTCGAATCATATTATTTTTTTAGTCGTTGTCGTATCTAGCTAGATTCCTCAAATCATATTTTTTTATCGTCGTTGTCAGATTCATTGAATCATATTTTCTTTTCGTTGTCGTTTATCTAGATTTCTCAAATCATGCTTTCTTTTCGGCGTTGTCGTTTATGCAGATTGCTCGAATCTTATTGTTTTTTCGTTGTTGTCGTATATCTAGATTGCTCGAATCTTATTGTTTTTTCGTTGTTGTCGTATATCCAGATTCCTCGAATCATATTTGTTTTTTCATTGTTGTCGTATATCCAGATTCCTCGAATTATACATATGTGGCATACCTGTGTTGCAGTTAGGAATTTAAAATGCATTTTCTTCACTGTCCTTTTCCTGATCTTAAAATGGAATTTTAAAATGCATATCACATGTCACTTGAGCTTTATTACTACAAATACAAGTACTAATCATATAAATGAGGATGGGAGTCTGAAGATGGATGGCACAAAATGATGTTGCCATGTCCTTGTAATTTCGGTGGGTTTGAGTGTGGGGGTTGCATGAGGGGTCAAATAAAGGTAGTCAAAGTTTGACCGACCTTAAAGAAGTTTCTAAGTAATATGTGACTATGTAATCAAATGCATTACAACCTAGGGAACTTGTGTTTTGGTGCTTGTTGCTTGTGAATTTCCATCCAGAGAAATGTTTACCTTCCCACCACTCAATTCAAATAACCAAGATCCTTTTGTGCGTAGAACAAAAAGAAAAATAGCAAGAGGTATTTGTGGGCAATAATACAAATTGTATAAAGATTCTTTGACGCAGATGCCAAACTTTAGAAACCAGTTACAGGGGTTGGAAATTGAGTATTTGATGGTGCTGTTGGAAAAGTTTTTGGGTTCAATTCCCGATGGGAAGGTAGAGTGTTATATGCTAGTTGTCCCTCATCTGATAAAAATAGAAATGTTAATGGAATTATAGGCTAAATGGCTCTCCCACCAATCAGGCTAGTCTTTTGGGTTGGGCTCTTCTGTTTTTGGTATCAGAGCCGATCGATCCATGCATGTGGCCATGACTCCGAGTGGTGGTCTACCCAAGAGGGGTTCCAGCAGTGATATCTGGGTTGGACAAAATGAGTTTATAGGCTAAATGAGATCTCCCACCTATCGGACTAGTCTTTTGGGCTGGACTCTCCTATTTGGTCTATAACATAGAGCCTTGATGCTCCGGAAAGGACCAGTAGTGGCTTTTACAATGTGGAATCTTCTTATGGAACTTCGGTAGATAGCAGCAAGAGTAACTTTAGCTCAAGGAAATTTAATTAAAATCAGGGGGCCCTTGGGGATATCCTAGCTGGTGATTACCTCGGAGAATATTAGTGCTGTTGTATCGAGTGTAGATTAACTTTATGCCTTAATAAGTTGAGGAATTAACAATAATTGTGATTCTCTTTTTCCGCAATTTTAACTGTGGAGTCTGGTTTCAAAGATATGGCTAAGATGCCATGAGAGTTCTAGAGCAATTGTCTTAAGGAGCCTAATGCATAATACCCACCTAAAATACGTATGAAATAGGTTGTTGGATATTAAAATTTTAGATCCATAGATTTATGGGTTATTTAAAATATTTTTATTGCTAGTGCTTAGAGATGATGTTCATTACATTGCTATGTGAATGAGGTCAACACTTTGATGCTCTTTCAAGGGGAAAGGTAGTGTATCTCATATTCCTCTTCTACAACACAGGTTCTCTGGGCTGGGTTTGACAAGTTGGAATGTGAGGGAGGCACAACTAGACAAATTTTGCTCCTGGGGTGTCGTTATGGCTTCCAGGTTTGGGATGTTGAAGATGGTGATAATGTGTACAACTTGGTTTCCCGGCATGACGGCCCTGTTTCTTTCGTTCAAGTGTTACCAAAACTAATAGCATCGAAGAATTGTGATGACAAATTTTCTGTTAATCGCCCAATGTTGATACTTTGTGCCGATGTATCTTTTTCTGGTGGTAGTAGCAGTGGGGAGAGAACAGAAACTCCTTGTAATGGAACGTTCCAACATTATAATAACCAAGCAAGAACCACGTTTGTGCCAACTGTTGTTTGGTTTTTTTCCATGAGATCTCACTCTTACGTGCATCAACTGAGATTCAGAACAGTTGTTCACTTGGTGAGGTGCAGCTCCCGAGTGATTGCAATCTTACAAGCAGCTCAGGTATGTAACATGATATTACAAAGTTGTACTCAGGTTTATCTGGATGGACATAAGAGTTAAGTTGCTTTTATTTACAGATACACTGTTTTGATGCTGCAACTCTAGAGAGGGAATATACTATTGTCACTAATCCTGTTGTCACGGGGTTTCCTGTGTCTGGAAACATAGGTGTGGGACCTCTTGCAGTAGGTCCCAGGTGGATAGCATATAGTGGAAGTCCAGTTTCAGTTTCCAATTCTGGTCGAGTTAATCCACAGCACCTTACTCCTTCTTCTAGTTTCCCAAGTCCAGCGCCAAATGGCAGCCTTGTCGCTCATTATGCAAAGGAATCAAGCAGGCAAATTGCTGCTGGTATTGTGACTTTAGGGGACATGGGGTACAAGAAGCTGTCAAGGTACTATTCTGAGTTGCGACCAGATGGTAATTGTTCTCAGCCTGGGAATGTTTGTGTAAAGTTATCAGGAGCTCCTAATGGTCATTTTCAAGACGCAGACAGTGTTGGAACGGTATGAGTTACTCTCGTCAACTTTCTTTCAAAGATGTTGGTTTAAATTTTCGTGGCCATTTTAAGGCTCTCATGCAGTGTCTACTGTTCGGTGGACATCTATGTATGCCTATAATTTGCCCTTTGTATTATATTATATATAGAGTACTGGCTTTGACCAGCATTGGACTCTAATTTAGCTTGTCTGATCTTTTGCATCTTTAGGTCATAGTCAGGGACATTGTCAGCAAAACTCTTATTGCTCAGTTTAGGGCACATAAAAGTCCTATTGCAGCTTTGTGCTTTGATCCTAGCACTACTCTTCTGGTGACTGCTTCAGTTCAAGGTCATAACATCAATGTATTTCGGATAATGCCTGGACTATCTGAAAGTACTTGTGCTACTGATCCTGGATCTTCTTATGTCCATCTATATAGGCTGCAGCGTGGACTGACTAACGCGGTAAGTATGCCTATGTTGCTTTCCCTTCTTTCTCGAGTTTGTTGCTTTTTGAGGATTGAAGTCAACTATATTTCCTTTTTAAACATCTCAGGTCATACAAGACATAAGTTTTAGTAACGATAGCCGGTGGATTATGATAAGTTCTTCCAGAGGAACTAGCCATCTTTTTGCGGTATCTCCTTCAGGTGGATCAGTTGATTTTCACACATCTGATGCACGTCGTAGTGCTTGCGTTAATAGCTCTGGGGTGATGGCAAAGCCTGCAGTTCAGAGGGCTGTAAATTCTCAACAAAGCATTGGTGGATCTGGTTCACCTGTGACACTTTCTGCTGTTGGCCGGATAAGGAGTGGAGGTAATGGTTGGAAAAATACTCTAAGTGGTGCTGCTGCTGCTGCTACTGGAAACGTGAGCTCTCTATCTGGGTCCATTGCTTCAGCTTTTCAATACTACAACAAAAACCATAACCAATATACAGATCCAGCCTTTCTAAAATTAAATTATCACCTGCTGGTTTTTTCTTCCCCTGGCTGCGTGATACAATATTCTTTACGGATGTGTTCTGGCCTAGATTCTCTTACAACCACCACTCCTGTGGTGGCCACAACATATGAGTCAGGCGTTGAAGGTGATACAAGATTAGTCGTAGATGCAATACAGAAGTGGAATATTTGCCAGAAACAGAATCGCAAAGAACGAGGTGGTAATATGGATATATATGGTGAATTTGGAGATTCTGATAACAGTAAAATATTTCCTGAACGAATGAAGGTAGAAAATGGTCTCTATTCCAAGATTAGCAATACAACCACAGAAGAAAAGAGAAGTTCTGATGAAAGACATCATATGTATATATCCGAAGTGGAGCTTGAAATGCATAAACGTCAGATTTCACTGTGGGCAAAACCAGAGGTATTTGTGTGGTATCACAATCTTTCAGTAAATCTCATGCTTCGCGTAATGGTTGATATCTACTTTGTGCTTTTGTTGTTCTGCAGATCTATTTTCAATCATTTGTTGCAGATGAGGTTAAGATAGGCGATGTTTATGCTTTTGGAGGAGAGACTGAGATAGAAGAATTTCCAACTCATTTAGTCGAGGCGAGATCAAAAGATTTAGTCCCAGTTTTTGATTTCATTCAAGCTTCCAAGACCCAACCAGGGAGGTAATCAATCTTTTTTTTTTTTGGTGAATGAGTTGCCCTTGTTATAGAAAGTTGCCCAACAGTTTGGGTTTGTTTACAACAACATAACCAGGGCCTGGGGAGGTAGAATGTATGCAAACCTTACCCCTACCTTGTGGAGATAAGAGGATGTTCTCGAGGGTCAATAGACCCTCGGCTCTCAAAGTAGTTTGAAAATAGGAATATGGAAATGTAAGCAGTAACAACAACAAAATGAAGTGCTAGGGGAACATAGTGCAAATTGAAGCAATGAAAACAACAGTAAGTTGATACTAAAATTGAAGAATACGATAGCAGGAGAGTAATAATAGCAAATACTGATCAGGGGATTTGGAACATGCATAACCTTCTGGCAGGGCAATGACTGTTTCGTTGGTTAGCCATTAGTTGTTTACTGCTGCATTTTGTAATGTTTTGCCTATACTTATTGGAAATTGGAATATGGTTTCTGTTTCTGAAGTTAAATGTTTGTTATAGGGTATCTGTTAACAGTGACAATAGCCAACAGTCACTTCCTAGGCTGGAGGTCTCCAATAACTGCAATCTTATGGCTAATGGTGTTGATGAATTGCATCATTCCATGAATGGTCCCAGGAGCGAAGTTCACTGCGGCCGAGAAGTAAATGGGTTGGATGGTCTTCCAATGACCAGTCAAACTGCTAATGGCTTTGTAAATAGTAGTGAGAGCCCTAAAGCGGATGCCGAGCTAGATTTTGTAAATAACATGAAGTTTGTAAATAATAACCTAGATGGCGCAGCATTGGAGGATCATTTCGAAGATGAAGTTGACGGCGTTGATTAAAGGTAACCGATTTTGCTTTTTACTTGTTTTCACTACTTCCTGCTGGCATTTTCAAGTCCTAGCACTCTCCCTTTCTTGTATTTAAGAGAGAAAGAGATCGCCAGAACCCGAGTTCAAATTACACATTGCTTGTCTCATTTTATTAGTCATTTTTTAATCTTTTTACATCTTCTTGCCAGTTGATTAATTCGTTGTCTTCTTATTTTCTCAGGTGTTCGTTATTCGTTTATTACGCGGAAGGTTTCTGTAAGTGTTGATATTGTGGGTGTTGGAAAATGTAGAGAAGAAAGAGGTTTTAGGCTCCTTGATTGACCCAATGAACAAAATGTGGATGCTTTAACTTTGTATTGTAGATATTTAGATATGAAACTTAACAATAAATTAGCTGTAATGTGTAAATAATTGCCTGGATCTTGCAACTTGTTGCTTTTATTTTATTATATCTTCACCTTATCTTCAGTCCATTGTTTACAATGTATATATATTATCTCGAGATGGATCTAAGTTATATACACTGTTGGACAGGTTGTGTGCTGCATTGCAACGCAACTCTACCTCATCGCGAGCAGTGCAGTTTCGTCGTTTTGGTTTAGAATGAATGAGTATCTAAACTAGAAACTTTTTCCGTTAAAGAAAGAGATCAGACTTTTTAAATGAGATTGAGTTTCGCGAATATGTACTGTTTGTTTCATCACTTCAAGAGCCTGAAATACTACTATTATCAAGTGCTTGATGTTTTTAAAACAAGATTTATTATTCTGATCATAAAATCACTTATCATTGAGTCTAGAGGATTGAAAATTTACTATTGCTAGACTTGTTTTTTCCACAATTCTTTAATTGAGTCAGAGGTTAATTGAGGACATTCTCGTTACTTTCACAAGATAAAGGTAAAACTAAGTACACTACCCTCTCCAAATCTCACATATGAGATTACGTTGAATTTGTTGCTACAAACCAATTCACAAAAAAAGAGTCATCTTAAATTAAAGGTCCAGACCAAATGATTGATGAATTGACTAAACCTCTAAAAAAGAAAATGGATTGATAATTCCTTTTGATTTTATAATAATATTTTAATTTTCAAAGTCGTTAAAATACATTAATTAAGAAAAAAAAAAGAGTTCTTTCTTTTAAAACTATAAAAAATTAGTTAAACATGTCTGAAAGAACTAAGGATGATAGAATTTATAAATCCTTTTGGTGAAACTGTTTTTTGTCATAGTTTGAAAAGAATTGAACTAATAATAAATCTCAAGTTGATTTACCTTTTAGTATAAGCCAAGTTTTATTAAGTCCTTAAATAAATACATCGTTCATACAACTTTTCAAATATTTCAAGGAAGAACCACAATTCAAAGAGTGTGACGTAGACATGCTTAACTCGTGATCTAGAGGTCATACGAGTATAACTTTATTGTTGTTCTAAGTATAATCAAATTAATTAACTAACCAAATAATATTATTTAAATATTCTAATGTTTTCCAAATTAAGTTTAGCACCAACAAACCAACTACTACTAAGGCTGTCCCCACCAGTATTTAGAATTTAGTCACAATAAGAAAAACAAAAAGAAGAAAGACTGTGTGTCATTTTCCACTTTAGGAACTCTGTTACAATCAAATGTGCCTAAACTTTCACATTGTGAAAAATAAGCTTCTATTCTTTAACAACTTACATGTGGAGGCAAAGTGAAGCAACACCAAACTCTTCTCTCCTTTTAATTCCAAAATATAAAATAATAATATATCCTCATTTATTATAACTTTTTTTCCTATAAGATTCATTCTTTAAGATCAAACCTATATAATTCATACAGTCTAGTAATATCAAAAAATAGTTTCGGGACTTTTGTGATATTTGAGAACTTTGGTGTGACAATAAGTTGAGTGACCATCTACGAAATCAACTCCTGGAAAGAACTTTACATACTATAGATACAAGTTTGATTCTTGCTAGTGGTCTCATATCGATAGGAGTAGGTGCTTGTAGCTCGTTCGCAAGTTTACTATTAGTAAAAGGTAGTGTTATGTCTCTTTCCTTCAAACAACTAAAATTCTTGAGTTTTCTTCACTAAGAAAAATCAATATAAACTTTGGTAAAAAAAGAAAGGCTGCAAGACTTGTTATGTAACCTTCATGCTAAGCAAGGTTAGGTGATTGAAAACAACACTCACATCCACCCCTCCTAGTACTTCCTTTTACATCATATCTCTACAGGGTTATTCTGCATTCTTATTCTCTCAGTTATTGTTTGCCTAATTAATCATTAGGCCAAAAGTACCAACATTCTTGTTAATAGTCAAATTTCAAGAACTTTTCTTTCTGCCTATTTTTGGGCAGATTGATCAATTTTTTGACTTTGTTATTGAGTGTTAAGAGCAATGCAGCTTCACATATCACCAAGTTTAAGGCATGTTACTGTTCTGCCTGCTAAAGGTTTCAAGGAGTTCATTAAAGTTAAAGTTGGCTCCAAAAGATTATCGTATCGTATGGTGTTCTACTGCCTTCTGTTCCTTACATTCTTGCTCCGGTTTGTCTTCGTGTTAACAGCTATAGATACTATTGATGGAGAACGAAAATGTTCGACCTTAGGTACTTCTCTGTCTCTCTAGTTCTGTATACAGGATTTGGAACATATTATGTTAAGTTTGTATTCTACTTAGTACTATCTCTTACAACATATAGTAGAAGTAATGCTAAGTTTATCGCGTGGAATGTACGTGTTACAATGGAAAGAATAGCAAACACATAGTAAGTTTAGAGAGTTAAATGATGATCAGAACAATGCTGCTCAATATTGCTCCTCCCTTTGTTAACTTTAATGAACAGAAAGGCTGAAAATTGTTCTGCAATTTGGATTCAGGTTGCTTGGGAAAAAAAATTGGACCAAGGATTTTGGGGAAACGTCTTGAATCAACTGTACGCTTCTGAGCCGTGTATCTTTTCCCTTGTGCATACTGCTGTGATATTCGATATTTCCTTAATGGTGTGCTTGTTTAGTATCAAATATTGGAATTGTATAGTCTTGTTTCTTATATTATTCTGCATTTGTTAGGTTCCCGAGGTGATATATCGAGTATTGGAGGAACCTTCAGACCAAACTGATACACAAACAAGGCCTGAATCTCCTCAAACATTAGAAGAATTTATTGCAGAAATGAAGGATGGAAGACCAGATGCGAAAACCTTTGCTGTCAAGCTTAAAGCTATGGTATATTTACTCTTATCATGCTTTCTACATCATATATAGGAATATATATGTAGTATAATTTTGAAGTGGCACATTATGTCATAGGCAACAAACTTCTGTTGACAAAGAACTAGTAGTGAAGAAAAAGGCAATAAGATATCCATATTTAGGTACTCCAGGCCAGACGCGGATCCAGGATTTTAGGTTTATGAGTTCCTACAATGACCTCAGGTTAATAACACAGTACTAACTGTTGTCAGAGTCAAATATTAATGGTTTATTGGTAATCTACTAAATATACGTATACAGAATTTGGGTAAAAGCTGTTGGGATCACGTAAACCTCCGTAAACAGGCCTTTGAAAACCTACAAGAAATCTTAGTTTAAACAGTTCCTCATAATGTTCCCTGTGTTCAGGTCAAGGCCTGATTTTTGTCTATTCTTTTTGCAGGTCACTCAGCTAGAAGAGAGGACTAGAACTGCCAAAATCCAAGAATATTTGTATCGTCATGTGGCATCTAGTAGCATCCCGAAACAGCTGCACTGCCTTGCTCTCAAGCTAGCACATGAGCATTCCACCAATTCCAATGCCCGTCTCCAGTTACCATCGCCTGAGCTTGTCCCCGCTCTTGTTGATAACTCTTACTTCCATTTCGTCCTTGCCTCTGACAATATTCTTGCTGCTTCTGTCGTTGCATCATCACTCGTGCAAAATTTCATCCGGCCTGAAAAGATAGTTCTTCACATTATCACAGATAGGAAAACATATGCACCTATGCAAGCTTGGTTTTCGTTGCATCCTTTAACACCTGCTGTCATTGAGGTTAAAGGGTTGCATCATTTCGATTGGTTCACGAAGGGGAAAGTCCCGGTTATGGAAGCTATGGAGAAAGACCAAAAAGCCAGGTCACAGTTCAGAGGAGGGTCATCAGCAATTGTAGCAAACAAAACTGAGAAACCTAAAATCATTGCAGCAAAATTACAAGCCCTCAGTCCCAAATATAACTCACTGATGAATCACATAAGGATACATTTGCCCGAGGTAAGCCCTGAACTCTACAACATATATATACATGTAACATCCATATCTCGGACTCCAACTTGTTTGAGACTGAGGCTTAGATGTTATTGTGTATATACATGTAACATCCGTATATCCGATCCCAACTTGTTTTAGACTGAGAAGTAGTAATTGGTTAGTGTATATATGCATATGACATCCATATAGTGATTGATTATACTGAGATGTAAGAATTTCTTTCCAGCTATTTCCCAGCCTGGATAAGATAGTGTTCCTGGACGATGACATTGTTGTTCAAACGGATCTTTCACCTCTATGGGACATCGACATGAATGGAAAGGTGAACGGGGCAGTTGAGACATGCAGGGGAGAGGACAAGTATGTCATGTCAAAGCGATTCAAAAGCTATTTAAACTTTTCTCATCCATTGATAGCAGAACACTTCGATCCAAGTGAATGCGCGTGGGCCTATGGCATGAACATTTTCGATCTAGAAGAATGGAGGAAAACAAATATAAGTCACACATACTACTACTGGCTTCAACAGGTAAAACACAACTAACATAAAATAAAAAACTCTGTTAGTTCGAAAATATCCCAAATTCGTTATCTGATACAACTATTTTTTATGCAGAACTTGAAATCAGACCTAAGTTTGTGGCAGCTAGGTACATTACCTCCTGGTCTAATCGCATTTCATGGACACGTACACACCATTGATCCTTTCTGGCACATGCTAGGACTCGGGTACCAAGACAATACAACCTTAGCAGAAGCTCAAAGTGCTGGTGTGATTCACTTCAATGGTCGAGCTAAACCTTGGCTCGATATAGCATTCCCACAACTTCGACCATTGTGGACTAAATACATTAACTTCTCTGATAAACTTATCAAAAGTTGTCATATTAGAGCGTCTTGAAATGAGCTGGCAAAAGAACGAGTATTGTTGATAAACGAGAGGACTAAGTTAGGGGAGAGTTCACACGAATGGAAAGGCCTCCAATTCCTGATGAGGAATGGCAATAGGCCTGATCTTAACACACTGGAACTCTTCGCGATTACTTGAATTTCTTGTTCTCTGATGTATTTTATTTTGCAGTTTAGATTCTACACAATATTATCCATTCTTTCAACCAAAAATACTTATACAGATATCATAAAAAGACGCTATATTTTCAAGTTTTACGCGTGATTTCCAGGTATATCATGCAAAATTTATTCGATAAATATGTGAAATCAAAAACTCAAATAAACTACAACCTACTTAGTACATATGTTAATGCTCCCTAGCTCTAATTAGTAAAATCATTCCTCTAATTATTTATAGGTAATTAAAACACAGTTCTTAATCAACAATCGTTATATCAAAATTTCATATATACATCGAAAAAATGGAACTATCAACTAAAATTACACTCGTTCTGAATCCTCTGACTCTGTTTCTCGTTCAACAGCATCAACGAACCCTTTGATGATTCTGTTTCTTGTGGTGCAAGTAAGATTTAACACCAAGTTTATAACCTGAGGACGATAAATTCGATCTTGGATTGAATTTCTTGCCACAACCAATGCACATAATGATAGTACTACTTGTAGTAACATAATATTTGCAACATCTTGGACATTGTTTCTTCTCAACCTTTGAATTACCTCCGCGTCTAACACGAGCACGATCGTCATGAGAACAGTAGTTACGATAAACAATTGATGTTTCACTAATTTTGTTATAATGCATTAAGTCAAGTTGTTGAATTTTGGTGTCACTTTCTTGTACTTCTTTCTGATCAGATTTTTCCAATAACAGAGAACTGTGGCATGGAAGAAAATACAATATTTTTTCCACCAACGACATTGTTGCTACGATCGAAATTAAAATCTCTTTGACGTTCTCGAAATTGGTAGAGTTATTATGAAAAAGCGAATATTAAGGGATGCAAAAATATATAAGAAGTGATTTAAGTTTTTTTTTTTTTTTTAAGTCGTTTTGCGTTTAAGTTTCGGATTTGTAATAATTTTGGAAACTTGTTCCATAACTTAATTAGTAAAATTAATAAAAGTTACCTTGGAAACTTGTTCTATAACTTAATTACTAGAATTAAGAAAATTTACCTTAATTAAGTTTAAGTAATCTTTAGAAATTCGGACAACTACCATAAATTTTCTTTTTTTTGACAGGGATAATTGGACTTTTTGATTTGGTAATAATTCTTGTTGGCGGCTAAGCATTTGTTTTATCGTTGATTAATTAAATACTAGGGAAAAACTACCAAATCACACGAATATTCCTATCATATTTTTAATTCTCCTTATAATTTAAAATAATTACAAATAGTCTCATTAATTATTAATATTTTCTTACTCTCTTTGTTCGATATTAGTTGTGCATATTGATTTGACATAAAATTTATAAAACAAATAAATAATAAGAGTAATGTTACTGTATTACTCTTTGAATATATTAAATTTAATACTTTGGAAAATATATTAGATATTGAATCATATCATATATTATTATAAGTGTGAAGCTCCAAAATCCAAAGTTGAATTACCATTTTACCCCTATAATAGTTAATTATGTTTTAGATATTAGTTCATATGATAGATATTATTAAATAATACTTACTGAAATTAATAACATAATAAAGACCTAATTCAATTCTTAAAGTGGAAATTTATTGTCCTTCATTCATAATTGATTTCTAGATAAAATTTTACTAGATAAAAAAATATACATGCATTGGAATAAATAATTTCAAAAATATAGCAATAATGATTTAGCCTTTTAAGTTACCTACTTTTATTATGCTCTTTAAACCATTGTCATTTTTTTTAAAAAAAAAAACTCATATTAAGGTGTTAGGTTAAAGATATCAAAAGGTCACTTCTTGAATCACTTAATTTGTAACGTTTTTATCTTCTATTAGCAGATTCTCCATTTTCCTATATTATGTATTCTACTTTCTCATGTAATCATGTTATCTCTATTATTTTTTTATATGAGTTTTTTATGCTCAATGTTTTATTTATCTTTATTTTAACTCATCTATTTGTTGAATATTTCAACTACTAAAGAATTTTGTTAATTTGACTTTTTTTATGAAGATACAGTTAAGAAATGACGTTAATATTTCATAGTGATGATGTAGTAAGTGAAGCAACACACATTGAACTGTTTCAAGTGGTATCGATTTCCAGGTAATATATCATTGTTCCTTACATGCAATTAATTGCTTCTATGTAAGTTGATGTGGTCTTAATAAATTTTTTGTTTGATTTTTATACAAAAATCATTATATAGAAGTTGAGACGGAACACTTAATTGGATTCTCGAATAAAAAAAAAGAGTCTTTTACACAAGGACAAGAAGAAAGACTTCTAACTTACTCACTGCATTCATGAAAATCAATGGAATATCCTACAAGACAAAAAGTTGATGTGATTTCTGTCCAAGTGAATCCAACTCACTAACAAAAAAATTAAAGAAAGATTAAAAAAAAATTACCATGAAGAGAATAAAAATGAAGATGAAGAGATTCAATGGTGTCTTATACGTTGATATGAACCACTGTAACTTTATTCTTTAAATTTACGAGGAAATAAATTATTGACGAAATTTGTGAAATGTACATATATATCTTTGGGTCGGTAACAAATGTGATAATAGCTAATTCTTGATATATATATATATATATATATATAGTCTAAATTTATTTTTTGCAGTACAAACTTTATATGAAGGATTTTAGGATAAACGTGCAACGCACGTTCTCGGAAACTAGTAATTACATAAACAAGAAAAAATAAATCTTCCTTCTGAATTCACTGATTAGCAAATTAATACATAGAAAACCTGAGTATGAAAATATGTCCTAACAACATCAAATTCCACATTACATATACAAGACGCCAACCTTTGATGATCTTGTTGGTTTATGAACCGAGGACGATCAATTTCTTGCCACATCCATGTATTATAAGTCACTACAATTAATAATTCAAAACGTTTAAAAAATTTATGAAAAACTTACGGTAAAAAAATAAAATTGTTTGAGTCTCGAAATTCAAAAAGTATCATATAAAATGAAACGAAGAGAGTAATTCCTACTAGTTGGATAGTATTTAGCTAATGGAACCGAGAAAATGTAGATACAGTTTATAGTTAAATTTATTTAATTTTACACATAAAGCAAACATTAAGCCGTTACCAGTTTCAAAGTCGCAACTTATCTATCATCAGCAAAATACAGTAAGGGGAGTTGAGCCAGAACTAATGCAACCGGAGGACATTGACTAGACGATTAATTTAAGGTACAGTGAAGGCAACCTTTGTAGGCATTAAGCTGCGACAAGTTAAGCAACTGGAGGACGGAGGACGTGGTCCTGTGAAGTATCAACAGCAGCAGGAGGCATGAATTGCCACATTGCGACACCAGGGTAACTCATGATTGGCACCAGCTTGCTTCCTGGAAATTGACCATGAGCAGCAAATGCAGAAGGTATAGCAGGAGGCAAGTAACTAGGCTGTGCACTTGTAGTCTTTAGTTGTTGCTCTAGCTTCTCCTTTTCAGCTTTCAGCCTCTGTTTTTCATCTCGAAGCTCGGTTTTCTCAACCTACACAAGTTAACACATGCTTGAAGTTCAGGAGCAGAAGAGTGAAGTGATGTTGTTCTAGCTTGTCTTGTCACCATTACAAAATGGAAAAGCCTTGGTACCATTAAACAAATGGAATGACAGATGCAACATTAAGAAAAATTCAACTTTCTACTAGGAGCATTGCGAGGGGAATTAATACTAGCCTTTAACTCCTTGATCTTTTCTTGCAGATTCAAGTTTGAATCTTTCAACTTTTGAGCTTCATCACGTAACTGGGTCACCAAGCGAACAGCATCAACAAGAATAGCGGATTTGTCTGTTTTAGGGGGTCTTCCAGGCTCAAGGAGTGCACCCAATTCCATGAACCTGATAAGTAGATCAATTTTTAGCAATTAAGGATGAAATAAAATGGAGAAGTTTTTATGAAATGGGTTGTGAGATCACTTGTCATTCAGCCTATCTCTTCGCAGTTTCTCTCTGCAAGCTTTGGAACTTGTTGGAGCACATGATTCAACCCTTGCCCTGTAACAATTACCTAAATGATGAGAGAAAATAGTAAACAGATATAGGTCAAGACATCTGACTTTCCTTTCAACAGTAAAATTGAGGCCCCGGAGCTAAAAGGAATACTTCAACCAACAAATTCGTTCAACTTGGATTGTAATTATAGGATTAGGAATATATCAGTGGGACTTCATGTAACATGTTAAATCACACGATGTTTAAGCGTTTATGAACTTGAAGAATGCCAGGGCATAGTGAATTCTTTCGAATAGAGACTTAAGAATATGTCTTGAATTATGCAGATATACCTAATGCAGGCTTTTAAATCAAGAACATATAAATCGGTTGAATGGATTCTACATTCTCAAATCTTGCCAGTTAAAAGCAGAATACAACAGATTTTTCAAGATGATGAATCACAGAAATAAAAAAGGATTTAAAAAGACTCAAAACTTAGAAAGAGAGTGGGAAATGTGTCACCTTGCAACTTTAAATAATAATTATATGAAACAGAAGCTAATCAAATTAAACTACATTTAACAATTGAGTGCAGCACCACATGTTTATTCAACATCAATGATGGAGATCAGCATAAATGTCCAGAAAAGGCAAAAATTCTTACCGTTTCTTAGAACCACTTTCCTTGGGGCAATCTGATTCACCAATCGACCCATCGATTTCAGAACTAGAAACAAGCACAAAAAAGAAGGAAAAACCAAAGTCAAAACAAAAACAATAGAAAGAAGATATCCTTTGATTGCTAACATGAAATAGAAGAACTAGGCACATGAAAGAACGGAAATTATGTTTATGGAAACCCTACTTACCCCTACTGTTCTATTTTTCCAGCCAACATATCCAGCTTACGATGAAGGAAAGTTTTAGTCATTCAACTGGATACTAGACACAATGACCCCCCCCCCCCAAAACACACAGAAAGAATGCTAAGTTTAGCCAAGATAACAACATTTTTCTATTTCGTGTTTAATTAACAATTCTAGTAATTTTAGGAAAATGCATACAGGCAACACCAACTAGTCTAGGCCACACCCTTGGATGCTTGTGTTTAAAAACCTATTATTGACTATTGTAATAAGATGGGTCAAAACAGATCAGTATTAATATAGAGGATTATTAGCTGACCCAACTAGCAAGAGACTTGAGGTATAATTGTTCTTGTGGTGGTTCTAGAAGCAGCAGCACTAGTTGGTATTCTCCTTTACCATCTCGTCGCTATTTAGCTTCCTCCTCTATGCTTCCTTCTTTTTTTCAGTCTATCTTCAAATATCCACACACATCTTTTTTCTTATCTTCCTCCTCCATATCCGTTCCTCTTTCTACTCTACACCTCGCTTTCCCCCCTTTCTGTTCTCAATAAGTTAAGAAGTAATATCTTTCTCTATTAACTGTTGTCAAGATTCTGCACACTAGACTAAGCTTTTCCAGTTTTCTACTTCCAAAAACGATGTTTAACGATATATTGTCCATCCCTTTATAACCTTGTTATCATGTCTGCGCTAATTCTGTTTACCTCTTTATGCACACTGGATGCTCTGTCCTAAGTATTTTCCTATCCTCCATCCTCAGTACATCCTCCTTTGTATTGTTTCTTATCCAATCTCTGCCACTACTACCAGGTTCTGATGATGCACATCAGTAGGCTTAATGCAAGTTTCCAATGAAAAGTTGGTAGCATGCGAGGGAAGACAGTAAAATATGCAGCGACATTATATCTTCAACCTGCTCCTCCACTAAAGGCAACTTATACTAGGTTGCACTCAAGACCATTAACTTTCTATCTCTATAACTTGGATAAAGAGAAAACTTCCAGTAATTTGATACTTAAAGCATTTGCCTCCGTTCTATAGTTGAAATCGAGACTCTAACATAAGGATACAGGACTAAAGTTATACAAGATACTATTTTCCATCGTATATAGTTCTACATTTAAACTATATTTTCTTTGAAGGTAGATAATCCAACTCCATCACTTCCAGAAGTTGTAATTTTTCATCTGGAAAATGAAAAAACAAATGTTTCCAATCCTTAACTTAGACACAAGTAATACAGTGGCATCAAATCACAATAAGAGAAAGTAGAGCTAGATGGATACAACTCTAAATACCACAAATAATAACAGAAATCATGCCAAATTAAACTTTCTTTGGGCTCAAATCAACTCCAAATGTACATAAAAAGACCTTAAAGTTGTAAACTTCACAGCATATAGAGGAAAAACACAGTTGTTCCCTAAATAACAGATACATCACAGATTCATAAATCAGCTAAAAGATCCAAACTTCACCGAGTCACAAAAAAATAAGAACTTTACATACCTAACATTCCTTGAACCATTCAAATTCTGCACAGACCAGTTAAACCCAGATGCAGAAGCTGAGAAATTCGAATCAGGGACGCAACTATCTTCAAACCCGTAATCATAAAGCCAGTTGGTACTCTCCGGTGAAACCATCTCCGATCAGTCGCCGGTCAGAAGATGAAAAAAATAATTCTCCCTGGTAAATTCTCCGATGAGGGTTTCCAATTGCTGTTTGGATTGGAAAAATGTATTTGGGTAAAATTCATAATTTTTTCTTTCATATTGGCATTTTTTTATAAATTAAAATTAAAAAAAAAAAAACTAATGGGCTTCCACGATGTCGGCACATGATTGGGCTTTGTGCTTTGGGCCTGTCATTGTCTTGACGAAAACTTTGATAATGACTGGTTAACAACTTACACACACGGGGTAAAATGGAAAAATTACATGAATTAGTATATTTTAATAAATAATTATCGATTTTAGCGATACTTTTTATTTATTATAATTTATAGCAATATTATGTTAAACTTGCAATATGTATTAAAAGTGAATTATGTATGCAATTTTTATGAATTATAATTTTTTTTGAAATATATATGTTTATTTGGTAAAAGTTTGACATATTATATTATAAGTGTATTAAAATGTGTGATAAATGTATTATTCCTCATTAAAACTTGTATTATATGTGAATAACAAATTGTTCTTTGTAATATGTATTAAACTTGTATTATAAATGAATCGAAAGTGATCAAGTGAAAAAAATGTTATTACTATAAATGGTAAATCTTTTTTTGTTACAGTATATTTATGTAAGTTTTCTGATAAAAAAGGGAAAGTGCTTGTACACCCGATTTTTCGTGTCACGATTAAGTTATGTAATAAGTTTATTAATTTTTGTATGTCTATTCATTTTAGAATACTAATATCTTTTTATGAGATCCAATTTCAATTTCTTTCTTCGATCTTAGTCTGTTTTTCTTGAAGTTCACGCACATATAACTGAATTCAATTATTTTTACTGAAAGTTGAGTCGTATGAAACTATAAACATCACATATCTAATGTTTGTTAGAGCACTATGAATGAATTATACACTTTTTAAAAAGCGAAATATATATTAAATAACGATGTCCAAATAAAATACTTGTCTAGTTTATGAGTGAAGTAAAGGTTTTATAATGAAGATAGAACCTATGCTTAGTTGTAATGCTGTGATTGGTTAATAAAAACTTCTATAAGAAGAAAATGATTGAAAATAAGTGGCCTAAAATGCCCTTATGTAGTATCACTATCATAAAATGTCCAAAATCTAGGAGATGATGTAGACCATAGTAATCTACTAGTACATAAATTGGGAAGAAGTGTATAAATAAATTTAACTTTTGGGAATTTTTCAAATAAAAGTAGGGTTCTATTTTGATAATTTTTTTATATTATAGTATTTATTTCATTGAAAAATATAAGTAAAGTCAATCTTTTTAATAAATCGGAGAAATATAGCTGGTGAATGACATTGAGCTCACAAAAATTGGTGAGCTTGAGTGATTTATCATTAAGTTAAACCATATTATATTGTACATGTCATAAAAACTTGGATAAATTGCAGTCATACAAGTTGTGATTAGCCACTAAACAAGAATAATTGAGTACTTTTTTCCTACTATCTATGATAAGCTTTTGTATGATGATGATATCATATTATTCCTCTTGTGGACTATAAACTATAAAAATAATAATAGTAATAATTAGTTAGGTAGGATCCAATTGGATGTTAGAAGTAATGTTATATGATTAAGATAACTTTTTCCATATGGACGATGATTTAATTCTAAATAATTATGAATATAAGACAGATTACTTATGATGAAATTAATAGATACGTTATTTTTATGATAAAATTAATAAATACGTTATTCTTAGCCATTCATGCTCTTTAGAGAATTGGGTTGAGGGATCATGAATAGGGGGTGGGTGGGTGACTAAATTGCTTCCAAACGATTACTTATTCATAGGTTATTATAAATTAAAGTTATGTTACTTTTATATATAAATTCATACTAATGCTTATGTAATGTGGAGTACAACGTCAGGATCAACTTAGCAGTTTGAATAAAATAATATTTGGTTAGTATTATAATATATGATTGCTATTAGGTAAATTGCAATGCCAGTAAAGCATACATTTGATTAATGAAATATGCTGTTTCTGTGGCAGAACAAACTTTTCAATAATTTTTCGCTCTGAATAATAAATTATTTTTTCTACATTTGAGACATAAAAAAAGAAATATTCGATACAAATATTAATGATTAATTCTAGTACTCGGAAAATCAGAACATACATTTAAAATTATAATTTTGTTTTGCCTTGAGACTAATTATGGATAAAGAAGTGAAATTTAATAAGTGAGTCCAAATTTTACGATATCCATCTATCTTCTTCCTCGAATATAGTGTTACTTGTCGTTTTAATCCGATTCTACAATGCGTTCCTCGGAACGAGAAAGTGGAACTACTTGACAATACATATTACAACAAATTAAAACTCGATTCGCATCATTATATTCGACGAAAAGAATAAGAGAAGTTGTAATAGGAAAAGCCCATTTGTCATTTCTATCACAGGCCCATGCATTAATGGACAATGTCCAGCAAAAAGCCCATTTGTCATTTCTATTACAATTACAATTATGATATATAGACATAAAAACAAGGATCACGTCTCAGATCCAAACAAGTCAGATCAACTACATGATCTACAACGTAAGAACGAACGTTTCATCAAATGAACTTTGGATCACAGATCTTATTTCTGTTTGCTTTAGACTAAAAAAACACATGTAATATAAAGTTACAACAAAAGGAGATTTAAGTTGTAAAAATGGAAAGTTACAACACTTGGGTAACTTCGTGAAAGAACATCAGAAGATAAATGTTTCAAAGGGGAAGGCCCTTTGCTGTTACAGATACATAAGGCAGTATTCATCTCTCTCCACACTATACAAATCGAAGGTGGATTCGGTTAGAGGGTGTGTTTTACTTCTGTTAAAATCATATGCCAATCATATAGAATAATACAGACCACACGCGGTTCCTAAAACTAGAACGAGTGTTCTATAAACACAGAAAATGAAAAATTAGCCAATGCTCAAGCGAGAATCTGATGAACGCATGCTTGTTTGACGTCTTGGAATACCTATCTCACACGCATTAACCCTTGCTGCAAATCGGAGTGAACATAGGGACTCACCAGTAGAAGAAGGATCTGGAGCTACATTGACAAACATCAACGTCTTCGAGTCACCACCTAGACAAGGCTGATTAAACATGCAACAGTCAGAAACAAAGGTACCCAACAATCTGCATTAGTAATACCATTAGACATTACATCTCAAAATAACTTCATAACAACCAACTCAGCTTTTGGAAACAGATACAACAGTCAATTTTTTTCTATCTTTCGTTTAGTTAGGCTCAAAAAGCATACTCATTCAACACATCTTAGGACTCAAAATAAGATAAAGAGCCAATCCTTATTTTTAAATTTGAGTAAAAGCAAATTTTACCTGGAGAAGGTATGTAAGCTTTGAGTTTCTAAATGGTACATGCTCCTCTTTCTTTGCAAGTGCAAATATAACATCACTTAAAGATGATAAACTCTTGTTGATAGCCTAAATGAAAGTCAGAAATAGGCTTAGCATAAATTTCTAAAAATAGGAAGCTTTGTAAAGAGAATGAGTAACTCAAATAACCTGAGTTTCTTTCAACCGATCTCCAGTAGACCCACTCTTAGATAGGCGCTCACTGCCAGCAAGATCAATCAAATTGAGTACGCCTTGTACTTGTTGTTCTGTGCTCTACATACATAGACATGAAACTATTAGTCCATTCAAAAATCTAGTTCTGAAATAGACGATCCAAATGGGCGTGCTACATACAATATTCTCACCTCATTAACACCCGAAATTCTTAAAGTGAAAACAAAATGACTTCTTGAAGAATTTTCATTCATCTGAGTCTTGCCGACAGACCTGCATGCATAATTCAGTAAGATAAAAAATTCTAAATTAAAATCTTTTTGGGTTCCACCAAATAAAGCAACCAAGAAGCATTAAAATAAAATAAGTTCCTCTCAAAATCATCCTATTTTCGTACTAAATCAAGAAAGAAATGCTGAGGAAAAAAGAGAAGCTGTATTTTTGTACCTGCTTTGTGCAGCACGCCTTAGAAGAGAAGAGACCTTGCTACTACTTTGAACATCTACAACTGTCAGATCTGAGACATGGGTGTGACCATTTGCATCATGTTTGATTGTATATTGCTTTCCGCCATTTTCAGGTCTTGAAGCATCGAAACCTGACAAAAGGTCCCGAATAGTCTCGTTGTATATTTCAAGCATTGAGACCTAAAGATAATGTGGAAAACCAATGTCAGAAAAGACAAACAAATAGAAGAGAAACAGACTAATTACTGATCAAGAAGAGTTACAATTTCTCACCTGCATTTCATATTTCCACCCTTGTGCTTGAAGAGACTGCCGGGTCTCAAATACCTGTTCTAAAGTGCGGGGTATTAGTCCTTTATTCTCTGCACTTTCTGGGTTGCCCATCATTGTATGCGTCTTGCCAGAACCAGTTTGTCCATAAGCAAATATGCAAACCTGAAAAAATAGATGAGAATCAGCTATGGATGAGGCTTTTTATGTTTATAAATTGAATGATTTGACATATCAAAAGAAAAACGAATACAACGGCATTTGTCTGGACATAGAGTTATAAGAAAGAAAGAAAGCTTTTGACACAAACCAAAAGTATACTTGGAACTTAAGACCTTAGACATACTATGACATTTCTATGGTCTTAAGAGCATTTCATTGAGAGTAACATTTGCTTTTCCTTACTAACGCGAGACTACTGACTTGCATTCATACACAAAGTTTAAAAATATATCACCTTATAACCATCACACGACAGCAAACATCAATTGTTTTTCTTTATTAACACGAGACTTGCAGAGAATGCGTAACTCAAATAACCATCAAGAGCACTCTGTACAATGTTTAAAAATACATCACCTTATAACCATCAAGAGCACTCTGTACAAGCTGGGATATCTCAACAAAAACATCTTCTTGTGAAGCCTCGGGCGTGAAAACTTTGTCAAATGTGAAGGAATGCTTTTGTCCTTGGTAATAGAAATATTAAATCAATGTTAACAGATAACCATCAAGAGCACTCTACAGAAATACAAATAATATCTGGTTAAATGTGATAGAAACACATACTCACCATTTTGTGCCAAGTCAATGCCTCTCCCTTGTGCTTCCATTGAAGATGGAAAAGAGACGACATTTGCTTCTGCACCAACACCATCTTCAGATAATAAAGGTCTCACTCTACAGAAAACCCGTATGTTGCCTTTCAATTCCTGTATAAAAAACATTCATAATTTTACAGTGCACTTTTAAGATATTAGTTGCATATCATGTATGTGAACTTTACCAGTATAGTATTGTGCAATTTTTTCCGAAGTTTCTCTCCTTCCACAACTTTTGTTTCTGCATCAACAAGACGCTGACGCAAATCAAAAATTACTTTCTTTTGCTCCTCATATTCTGATCTGGTTTCGAGTGCTGACATGTCGGACATCTGACAAAACGGTAAAATATTTAAGAGAAATATTACAGCTTATGAGGTATATGAATCTCAATATACACAGTGAAAGTGTGTTTTCAAGCCATATTGTAACGCACCTCTAATCTCTTCTCCGCACAAGTAAGTTTTTCTTGCAATCTGTTAATTTGTTCAGATTGAGACAGACAACTTGCCTGAGGAAAAAACCAGGAAAGAAGGATGTTTACTACAAATATATATTGCTTTGTGAAGTTAAGACAAACAAATAAAACAAGACGGACCTCCAGCTCGTTTGCCCTTACTGTCATGTTCTCTAACTCAGCAACAGATTTCCCATTACATTCCTTATATTTTAGTAATTCAGCACTTAGAACCTGGACTTGACACAACTGTTGATCACGATCATCTCTCATCTTTTGTAAATCTCCCCGCAAACATCCAACTTCACTTGCTAAAGTTTCTTTTTGTTTGACAGCCTCATCTTGAACAGCCTTTTTAAGCAAGAAGGAAGAATAAGAATATGACAAACACAAGAGCCATTCTTCAGAGCTTATACAACCTACTAGTCCAGATATTTAGAATAATCCATGATAAAATTAGATACTTAGAGACATCAACAGACCAAGCAGATGCTACTTCGGAGAAAAACACCATACCAAGAAAACCCCAAGAATCATAAATGTTATCTAGAATTCTGAATAGTGACATAATGCCGTCAAATTAGCTACCGGACCATAATGTTAGTTGTGGCTACAGGTTGCAGAAAGCAACTGAGAGCTTCAAGTAAGAAAAAGCAGTTCTTTAATTCCTAAAATGAAGCAGACATTTGCATTGCAGCAGAGTTTAAGTTAACTTGACCAGATGCTACATATAAGTATTCAAATAGTGGAGACGGAAACAAATAAGCTGCATCGATGCTAACAACAGGAGACAAGGAACCAACATGAAAATCTGAAACTTACTCTAGAGGAAGAGAGCTGTTCCTGCAAAGAAGTATAGTGACCTCTGAGAGTGCTGAGATTTTCAAAAACAGCAGCTTTCTCCTTCTCCACTCGCTTTAATGTTTCATTTGTTGAAGCAAGTTCGGACTGGAGCTTACTGTTGTACTGCTGTAAACTTGTATTGTACTCCTGTAACCGCTTGTACATTTCATTTAGTGATTGAATCTGCAGATATAAGCAAGACGTAAATCCAACCAAGCAATTCACTACTATAATCAAACCAAAACAATACCTTGTACATCTCCTTACCTTCTGATTTGCACTTGAATTGTCCTGTTGAGATCTCTTGAGCTCTTCAGAAACTGAAGCTTGCAGTTTCTCTGCTGCATCTCTAGCTTCTTTCTCTCTACTAAAAGAATCCATCGCTTCCTGATCAAAATGTCAAATAATTCAGAGACAAAGCTATTATTTGCCACAGCGAAAGCTCCAACAAAAATCCCAAATTTATGAAACATGATCTTTGCCCAGCCTCCTACCAATTTGGCTGACTCCTCTTTTGCACACTTTTCTTGCAGAGCTTCAATAGTTTTCCTTAACTCCATTATGATTGAGTTCAACTCTTCCTCTTTGGCTTTCATTAGCACCTCTAAAAAAAATGCAAAAGAGCTAAAATAAGTCTGTTATTCATTGGACAGCACTAACTTGTACAAGAGGAACACATTCATACCCATTTCGTTGCACTTCTTTTCTGCTGACTCTAACAAGTTTTTAAGTGATGCCTGTTGTGTGACATTGTTTTCTTCAAGCTGCTGGAACCACTTAATGCAAAGCTTAAGTCTTCTTATGTATTCTGACATGAGATCACACTTTTCCTGATAGGAACAATATAAATCAAATTAACATTTCTACAACCTAGCAAGTAATGGTAAATTAACCAGAAGAATCAATTCAACATCTCACCTTAGTGTTAAACTTGTTCTTAGTTTTCAATTTCTCCCCGAGTAAAGCTTCAACATCCTCTTTTGTAAACTCAAAGACAGGGCCATCTGAACCAGCAGTACTCGGTGGTCCACTGGCTGGAGCCAGATCTGGAGCCGCATTCACCACTGCAAATGCTTGCCTAATTGGTCTACCACCAGTAGCTGCAGTCGGCATTCTCGGATTCGCAATTTTCCTCTTCTTCTCTACTGTTATGTCATCTGTCGCATACTTACTCTGCAAGACCCAAAAATTCAAAAACTCCCAAAAATCAAACTTAAGAAACACCCACAAATCAAAACCTAAAAACAAAACATGGGATTCTTCAATTAATCAAAATAAGCCCCAAAAAACAAAAATTCAAAAAACACCCACAACTTTAAACCCAAGAACAAAACATGGGGTTCTTCAATCAATAAAAAAAAACCCGAAAACCCAAAAATTCAAAAACACCCACAAATTAAAACACAAATTCAAAACATGGGGTTCTTCAATCTTCCAAAAATAAGCCAAAAACAAACACAAAACTTCACATACATAAGAAATGATTGCTTACATTGGAAGGACTAGAAGGAAGAGGCGCTCTGTTCTGGTTCCTGGGAGGAGCCATTCTGAAAAAAGATTCGTAATTATGAAATGATAAAGAAGAGAGAGAAAAGACAAAGAAGTTAAAATCAACGATTTGATTTGGGGATTTTTGAACTTTGAAGTAGTGGGTCCGTGGATTGTAATCGAAGCTATATCCCCCAAATACTATCACTGCCGTTGCTTTGAATTGCAGTAAACTGAAAAACCCACACTGATGAATTTGAGAACAAAAAAAGATTAATTATCTTCTACTGTCTTCTCTCTCACACACACTCTGCAACCCTAATTGGTAATTTGGTTTTGATTTGTCTGAATCGACGGAAGTTTGGCTAAAAAACGACGCAGTTTTGAAGAATTTTGAATTTTTTTGAAATGGAAGCAGGCGCTATGGCCTTTTTCGATTCGTTGAAATGTAGACTACCGATTATACCCCTAACGGTCCAATTTAATACTTCATCATTACTTGCACTTATATTATGTACTTTTTTTTTTAACCTAAATTTTATTTTTGATTTCATTTGACACTATTTTCTTAATTTTTGATAAAATATAAAATTAATGTATTTTGATTTTTCAAATAATTTAACTTTAGATTTATTCTTGAGTTGTGGTTATTCGAAATAATCAAGAGATAATGTATGCGTACATATTTAATGTTGTCGTATCGTTGTGAATTATATTAATTTGTTGTTATGTTATTTTTATAGTTGTAAATTTTCTTAATATATTTTTTGTTGGGAGAAGTCGATTCACAATTTAAGATTTAAATGAATCTGATTTATAAATGCTATATTTGTCTCTATTTAATATAAGTGCTTTTATTATAGTAGTAAAGATTCCAAAAATACGTATAAAATCATAAATTTATTTTTTTTTAAAATATTTAATTATATATCTAATCAAATATTATCACATAAATTATTCGGAATTATATTTTCTTCCATTTACATTTCGCCGGTCGAGGATTTAAATATTGGGGTCCTCCAACGAGGCTCCATATGGCGCTTAGAAATCGTTGGTGTAGCTTTTAATTGACTTTTCTAAAATATTTCAATATTTACTATAGATTTTTTTTTAATTCTTTATTTTTATCATTTTAAAATTGTGTACCCTTAGTAAATATAATCTAATTAATACTTATCCAAAGATATGATAATTAAGAAGAGTGAATAATATCTTTTCGAGCTCATTTCGTCTATAATTTTTTAATAAAATTATCAGATATCAATTTGAATTATTTAGGATCAAAGAATCTATTATTTATAAACTCGTATTTTTCGACTTAACATACATTTGAATAATTTTAAGAAAATATATAAGGTCTATATATGCTTAGGTAACTTGAGTTACAAAACAAATGGAATTGATCTTTTGCCTTATCTTGCGTCTTATGTGTGTCAAGAATACTATTCTAACTTTTTAACTTTTTCCCTCATTGGATAAAAATTATAATATAATGTTTTTATAGTGCTCTCAATATGCCAATAATAGCTATAAAGATTAGCATTGGTAATATATCTTTTCACTTATTGGTGTTTTGTACTAATCCTTATAGTCCTTTTCAACACACCTTTTCCTTAATCTTCTTCATTAGCCTAACATATTCATGTGTTATTTTCACAATTAGATAGTCTTTTACTATTAAAAAAATATCTCTAACACTTTGATTTATGCCTAACGTGTTTAGTTAACATGACAAAATGTGTAAAAGACTGTCATGTACATAGGCTTTTTAATAATTTAAAGTTTTTATCACATATTATTTCTAGTTGTCACCTAAGATTAAAAGAGCACAACCACGAGGGACCTTTTTTCAAAGGTGTGATGTTAACTTCTTGCCTTTTTTAGGTGTCACCATTTCATCCACCTTATAATTTATCCCTTTTTTCTTGGGGTAGGGGAGACGAAATAGTATTTTTTTTAAAAAAAAAATTGGTTTTCCTAGTTTTCAGAATTTATATCGGAGTCTGACTAAATCTGAATTTACACCGTAAATTTTCAATGTTGGATAAATACTTCCTAAAAAAGACAATATTGTATCTAGATCGGCACTCAAACTCAAGATATCTGATTTAGGATGAAGTACTTATAATTTCACTATTACTCTTGAATTAGTTAGTCAAAATATAGTACTAATTAATTCTACCCGGAAATGATGTTATTGATAGAGGAGTGATAAAATTAGTCCAAGAAAATATGATTGATCAAATTTATTCAAGTTTATTTGAGTTATTAATCTGTTTATTTATCAAATCAACCTATTTTAATTTAAACCAAACAATTTAATTCATCGAATCGTTGGGGCTATTTGGGTAAAATATGTAGCTTAGATTGACTCGCACGAAATCTTATACTATTAAGTATTTTTTTTTATGTGTTGTGTATATATATATGTAGCCATATATCTTATTAACTAAAGAATAGAATGTTCATGATTTGTTTTGTTTGTATATATAGGCTTTTGAGTGTAGACTAGGTAGTTAACAAATAAATAATATATGAAGTGGGAAATAAATTTTGTTTTATGTATAGATATATATAGTAGGCTTATATTAATAATAAAGTTTTCATTGCTTCTTGAGCAGGCAATATTAAATTTATGTAGTTGCCTCATTAGGATAAATATCATATATGGAACTTGAAAGCGTAATATATAGTTGTTGTGATACTATAACTACTTCTCCATATATTATGGCTTTGGCATATATATATAAAGTATATATACAGATCGGACCTCGACTAATTCAGATTCACGTCAGAAAGTTTTATTGGAAGCTGGTAAACATCAACTTTCTAACTATCAAAGGCGACTTCACGCTTATGACCATGACTTAAATTCGAGATCATATTGATTAAAATTGAAGAAATATTTATCACTCGATCACGATTAGACAAATAGTTGTTATGATACTATAACTACTCCTCCATATATTGTGGCTTTTTTGGCAAATATATATGACAATCCTTTCAAGCTAATGTAACAGTATATAATACTGTAGTTCCTAACATATATTGGCAAGGTTTTGCATGTACTGTCATTTCACACTTGCTTTGCAATTAAAAGGTCCCTTTCAAGTCAAGAAACTAATAAATAAAATGGCGAGTTGAGAATCGTGAGGTCTAATGTATGCAAGTTCAAATTATAGCAAAGAAAAAAAAATTTTAGACGAGAGCAAAGAATTTTACTTCCATTCTAGTCATAGTTGGACAATATTATCTAGTACACGTGATATTTATTATCCGAAAGAGGTGACAAGTGTATTATAAAATTAATTAATCGAAGTATACATAAGTTTGAGTCAGACTATTCTTATCCTTGATACTTTGTGATATCATTTAAAAATTATAACTACTCCCATTTTCTCGAATCTTTATGACTATTTTTAATTTATAAATATTAAAGGGAAGTAGAGTAGAAATTTTTTCGATGCATCGACTCTTGTATTATTTTTTGTGAAAGCCAAATGATAAATAATTATAGTTAAACGTAGCAAATATTAAAATTTATTAAGTTGTAGATGAATTATTTGTTGGAGAATGAGACCATTGACTTGAAAATAATATCTTCTCAACTAATTAATTGACGAGAAAAGAAACTGAATAAGACATAGAAGCAACGTCCAAATTAAAGTTGGTGGCCTGCAAGAAATCACTAGTTTTTTGTAGCATCGATAGATAGAGTTACGTGAAATTAATTGAGATATGTATAAAGTTATGATCATTAAACAATATCATTAATAAAATCATTAAATTATAAGTTATCTATTTTCGACATGAATTTTAATTTGATCATAAATAGGCATAGTAAAGTAGTTAAACAAGAGCACATCAAAGGATGTAGTTCGATCAAAAGTTTGTTTTATTTAGACCGCAAGTTGAAATTTTTCGATCACTAACTTTGTATATACTACTCTAATTTAAAGTTATGAAGTTGGAGAGTTTTACAATTTAAAGTTAGAAAATAAATTGTGAATATATCAGGTAAATTTGGATAAGTCATATTTTCATAAATTAATTTTGTCATTTGTACGCGAGTATTTCGATAGGAGTAGTTGAAAATTGACTAGGTAGCCTTGAATTTTTTACGACTTTGGTACGTTTGGTCGTTGAATTTAAATTCTCAGTTTTACAAATCTTTATGCTTTGTAATTGTGACCTAACAAGAAACTACCAATTTTATGAGCTTGTTTTTGACCAACTATTTAAAATATTGAAAGGATAATTTTGAAGTTAAGATTTATAAACTATCCTTCCAGAAAATTAAGGCATAAATAAAGAAAATTAAGTATTAACATCTTTCTTCTCTTCTAGTTTAACCCTTTTATTAAGTATTTGCGTTAGAAAAGTAACTTCTAATAAAGAATAAAAAGTTGGGAAGATAGATTATACCAATTTGGGTTGCATTGTTTATTCTGATCATAACAATGAAAAATTGTTTTGCGTCTGATATTTATACGAAATCATGAAGGATGCATATTAATGAACCATGGTTAAGTACTAAAATTCTATATTCAAACTATAATTCATGTCGTACATTTATTGACTTGGTATAAATATCAAATGTAAGTAAGTTTTTCATTATTATGAATGAACAATAATGAATACGTTTTTTTCATTTTTATTGAAAAATTTCTTGATTAATAGACATTATAAGAATTATATTAGTATAGCTAAGCATATGAAGAAAAAAAAACAAGAAGATTTTATCTAGTTTTTCTTTTAAACTAAAGTTTAAAAAATTAAAGTATCACAATTATATTATAAATATAATAAATATAATAAAAAAGAATGGAGATGCGGGGTATCGATCCCCGTACCTCTCGCATGCTAAGCGAGCGCTCTACCATCTGAGCTACATCCCCATGTGTGAACAGTATTTGCAAAGAAACAATATTACTATATAGACAAGTTACTGCTCCACAGTTCGAGTCTTTTGGATAGGTGACTTTTCCGCTAAAAACTCCTTTTACTATTTCGCTTTTTATAAACATAATAACGTCGCGTTCCATAGGGTAGGAGAAGACATTTCAATATTTTTTATCGGAGAATCAAAGCAGAATTAGGTTATGGACTCTTATCTTGACATTCTTTAGAGTGAATAAAAACATATAATACTCTTTTATTATGCATATAAATTACTTGATCGATTACCTAATTTTACTAGTCCCATAAGCTATCGCTTTTACCATTCTTGTTGTCAATAACTCAATTATTTTTTATTAACAAAAGTTGTGAATATAGCTCTATCAACAAACATTAGTTGGTGTCGGAGAAATTAAAACTAAATTCACTCAAGAAACAAATAACAAGTTGGTATCACATTGACGCATTAAAATATGGAAAAATGACAAAAATTCTTCCCTTAAGTTTACTTAGTACCCTTATTCTTATTAGTTTTAAAAATACCTAAAATCCTTCATTTTTAAGTCAAATGAGGCGGATACAAAAATATAACAAAAATGAGGCGGATACAAAAATGTGATAAAAAATGAGGCGAATACAAAAATGTGATAAAAATTGAGACAAATACAAAAATGTAAAAGTGAGGCGGATACAAAAATGTGATAAAAAATGAGGCGGATACAAAAATGTGAAAAAAATGAGGCGGATACAAAAATGAAAAAATGAGGCGGATACAAAATGTGACAAAAAATAAGGCGAATACAAAAATGTAACAAAAAATATATAATGTATCCGCCACCTTTTTATTGAATCAACTCTATTATGTATCCATATTTTTCTATATTTTTGAGAGATTTTGGTCATTAAAAACTTATAACGGACAAATGGACGGAAAACTTATATAAATATACTACAAATAAAAAAATATTTACCATTTATTGCAATAATTTTTTTTTACTTTTTCACTTTTAATACACTTTTAATTCATATTACAAAAAATAATTTATAATACAAGTTTTATTAATAGATAATACATTTATCACATATTTTAATACACTTATAAGTTATAACACAATGTGTCAATTTCTTACCAAACAAGCATAATATATTTCTTAAAATAGTTATATATATATATATATATATATATATATATATATTGTAGATATTGCATTACATATTATAGATTTAACATAGTACTACTATAAATTGTAATAAATAAAAAGTTATCGCTAAAATCAATAATTATTTATTTAAAGACATTCATTTCAAGTAATTCTTCTATACTAAATATCCGTAACGGTAATGTTATTGAGAGCAAAAATTTTGAGTAAGACTAATTAATCCTGCACATTAATATGTCAAGCATGTTCCTATAATCTTCCCAATTGATACATTTCATTATTTCATTGTTTAGTTTCTTTTGTTGATCATATATATTTCTCCATATCTTAATACTCCTAACATTAATCATTCATCAAAAATATAAATTACATTTTATACATCTTTATTTGCCCCTTTTATAATTGATTTCCTCAAGGTACATCACAAATATTTGGTGGTATCTTTGGAATTTTAACTTCTAAGAATTTGTGATCACCATTGCTCATTAGTGCCTCTGTTTTCTTCCAGTCTGCATTTTCAGGCAGCTCGATCCTCCGAACACAGCCGTGTTCCCACCAGTTCCCCACTCTCCAGTCCTTCGTCCCCGTCTCTACTTTCAGCCTAAATTGGCCACTTACCTCTAAAACTTTTCCATCCTCAACGGAGACACAAATGATACCTTTACCAACACCTGTTGCAACAAATGTTAATAGTGTTAATCGAGTTAATATTGCAAATCAGGGGCGGATCTACATGTAAGAAAGGGATTCAATTGAATGAACGTGAATCTATAATAAGAGTATATATTTTTAACCTTTAACTTTTATATAGCCGAGAGCAATGAGTTCAGTTGAATACGTTTAAATTCATCATAGAGACGCCTCTAATGAATGGAAACCTGAACCAATCCTACCTGAAGCTCTACCCCTGCTTATGGCCCGCCAAAAGAACTACATCTCTAGTGTGTAGGGTGCTAACTACTAGAAGCACCTATATGTAGTCCTACTTTATTAATATCGAACTTTTTAAAAATATTGTCAGATGCATGTTGGATCGTTCAAAAATTCAACACTATAGTTCCACTAAATGACATTCAAGTAAGTCAGGGCGCATAGAATTCAGAATTCATAAAATTCAAATCTTGAATGTTCGTACATTAAAAAGAAAGGCCAAGTACATAAATAAATTCATAAACTTGTTGGGTTTTTTCCTCAGGTACCTTAACTAGGCTATTTTCCTATTAAATTATTGAACCACCCATAATTTTGTTCCTTTAAACACTGTTGACCGATGTGGAACCAAATTTTGTGAGGGATATCGATAGATGATGCATTTGTTGTTCTAGAACTCATTAGTCCAATTGATAGTGAAATTGTTTGAGAATAATTGTATTTACTCGAAGTCACTTGAACACATTTGAAAACAAATGAGACTAACAAACAATTTGTCTTCATTTCTTCAATCAAAATCATTACAATACAAACACAATTGAAGGCATTTACAATAGGAAAACCAATCAAAATCAGTTAGCAGTGTTTAAAAGGAATAAAATATGAATGGTTTAATGATTCAATAAAAAAATGACGTAGTTAAAATATCTAAAAGAAGAAACCCAACAAGGGATCTGTTTATGAGTTTGGCCTAAAAAAAACGAACACAAACTCAAGTAAATAAGTAAATCTCTTTACTCACCTGGAATTTCTGTTTTCAACACATAATCTGTCTCAGTTTGAATCCAATCAACTTTGTAATGATTATTATTGGAACTTTTTGCATTGGATAATAACACATCTGAATCAAATTCCCATAGTGGAAATGCATCAGAAGGATCAAAAAATTTGCCAAACAAAAGTGGACTAAAAAATGAACCTTCACACAAAGCTTTATGTGTTATAAAATTTCCTTTGTTCATGAATTTCACAAAAACATCTTCTTTTAATGGAACACACCATTTTTTTGGATTTGATTCTTCAAATTGAACTTCAAGTTGTTTGTAACTAGTCATTGAGTTAAATTTCAAAGATGAAAAAAATGGTGGATGAGAATTTGTGACTTGAATTTCTCTTATACTAATTCTAGTGGTACAAATAATCAAAGAAGAGAACAAATTCTTATGGAATATTTGAAAAAATGTGCTGTAAAGATAAGAGAATATATTTCTTTTCTAGATTTTTTCTCTAAAAAAAGTATGAGAAAAATACTTGTGGAACACCAAATCAAATCGACGGTTGTCGTTGAATTGAGAGTCAGGACGGAATCAGGTAGGACTGGAGGGGTTTAGAACGGAAAATTATACAGTTGAATCCTTTGGGGTTCTTCCTCATTTTACCGCAATCAACTAATTATTAAATTTTTTAGTGAAAATTCTAACACAACTATATATGATAATCAATTGTCATATAAGACATTTTTTTATTCGAAATAAATCTTTATCTTTAAAATTATAACCTCACATTCTATATGAAATAGATAATTTCATATATTATATTGATATAAATGTAATTCTAGTAATGAAGAGATGTGTGAAAGGAATACTTAAAAGTGCATTATCTGCTACTAATGATGATTAGTGTCACCAATTGTTTGTTTCTACTTTTTTTGTGATATTTTTCATTTGTGGAATTCAAGTAGCTTTTACCAAATAACATTATTTCTGCATATCCACTAAAGGCAAAAAAAAAAATAAAAAAAAATAAGCAGATGGAATTTGAATTCATATTAAAAAAAGTTCAGTTTGGAATCCAGTATTTCTTTTAAATACCGAAAACAAAAAGATATTTTTATAAACTACTCTTAATTTCTTTAAATTTTAATGATAATATTTTTCGCTTTGTGCCTAAGCCGAAATAACTTTTTTCTTATATTTATCATTATTTTTAATGTGTTTCTTTGCATAATAATATTATTATTTATAAAACTGAGGAATAGTTCGGTTAGACCCGTACACTTTATTAACCCGCACTCATGCATCTTCAACATCAGCATCCCCTCTCCTACACCATCAGTACCCCGCTAGTGCAGTTTCGACACCAACACGCCGCACTTGTGCACCTCAAGCACTCCCCGATATAATACGCTCTTTCAGAACCTTGTCCTGCCCCGCCAAACATAGACAGTACACTATACACACACTCAGAACCATGTTCTTTGCTGTTTCGGCACCAGCACGTCGCACTCGTGCACCTCAAGACGAGTCTAGCAAGACGAGTCTAGAAATTCTATTTTCTAATATGAAAGAGTTTGATATTAATTGTAAAAAAGTTTTCAAAATTTCACATTATTCAATGTCTTATGTAATGATGATTATGCTAAGGACTTGTATGAGACCCATTCGAGCTAAAATACGCCGTGTTACGACTAGACATGCTCTCTAATCGTGACAAACTTACATTTTTAAATACATACATGGTTCAATTTGATATATTCTTGACACTTAAAAAATAAATATAAAAAAAAGAAAAGAGATTAGACATTTGTTTCCAATAGATCACGTTGGATGTTGATGTAAAAAATATATTTAATAATATGAAAATTTGAAATGTTTAAGTCAAAGTTCTAAAATATTCATCATAAAAAATAGATAGTTCATTTTTTTTTAATAATATTTAATATTGTTTAAAGTAAAATAAAAATCATAATATTTACCATCCTTTTTTTTTGGGTCTCAAAATTTAGGTGCTTAAAGCAAACGCGTTACTAGAGGTTGTAGCACAATTCAAACAATATACAATGGTGAGAAGTCAATATATTGATCCACTCATCGTAGCAGAGTTGAAGAAATTTACGACTTGTTTTTTTTGTGTAGATGTGGATTTGGCCAATGTGTCACGATTGAGTTATATATAAAACCTTATGCATATGTTATTTTGACGAGATATATATAAATATGTTTTTTAATTTAGTGATCCTAGTTATTATTTTTTTTGTCTCAAATTACTTAAATTTTTGAAGTGTTTCACACCCTTTAAGAAAATAAGATTAACATAAATTAGACATAATTTTTCATTTTTATTCTTATTAATAGCGTTAAATTTGTGATTAAAATAACTAAACATTAATTAAATAACTAATTTCAATACTAACTAATGAAGGGTAAAATAGAAGAACATTCTAAAAGTAGTCTTGAAAATTGAATTATTAAGTTAATTTGAAAAATAGAAAATGTCTCAACAATTCAATCAATTTGAAATGGATGGAGTAATATTTTTGCCCTCCAATTTCGGATATGCACAAATAAATACTTGAGTCGTTTGGTAGATTGTATAAGAATAATAGTAAATAGAGTGTATTTAGTAATGCATGTAAATTATATATAAATTATTTTTATGCATTGTTTGATTTGATGCATTATAAATAGCATGCGTTGCGCAAAAAAAAAAATTAATTACAAAGACACCCTCCACAATAAAGGAAAAAAGATGTAAAAAAAAAGTTGAGGGGCAATTGAGTTTTAACTATGCTAATGCCTGCATCAAAATTAGGGGTGTCAATTGGGCGGGATAACTCAAGTTTTGGTGGGTCATAATGAATTTAGACAACAATTGAGTCAAGATCCAACCCCAACCAACCCAAATTTGCTCGAGTCAAAACATATTGGGTCAAAATGAGTTAGGAAATGAGTTATTTAACGGGTCAAGACCCGACCCAACCCAAACCAAACTAATATTTACAAAACTTAATTATTTTATTTGTTCTTTTGTAATATTTTGTAATTGATACCTAATAATATTATTATTTTACGTTATTGTAGCTATATATCATATCAAATTGGAAAAAAATTTGACAAGATTTCTCGACCCAATTGGAAAATAAAAATATAGTCTTAATACAGGGACTAAAAAGATTGTTTTTCCTATATATTTTAGGTGACATAATACATATAAGACGCCAATAAAATATGTATAACATAATGATGAGATGAAATAAAAATGAACCAGCGCTGAGATGCCATGCATGCATCTCTTGAGCGCCATTTTCGGTTTCTATTGTATGGAAAATTCAAAGAAATGGATTAAACAAAAATTATGTAGAATTACAGAGAGCAACAAAAATGCCAGAAACGATTGGTAGATTTTGCTAGTTATCCATATACACACAATAACAAAAATTCACTTTTCTGCTCAAAAGAAATTATTTCGGGTCAATTTCATGCCCCTCCTTGACCCGCACCCAATCCTTGTATGATTATTTGTATTTGAGCATTTTTTTTTGCTCGATCTCGTTGCATACAAAAACCTCAACTGATTTTTGATTTTTTCTGGGTGCGGGGCCTAGGTTTTGATTTTTGAATGACATTGTAGATTGTGATTCATTGATTTTACAATATTTTGGGAGGTGGGTTTGATTTATCTAGTTTTTTATTCGATTATTGCGGAAAAAAGAGTTTTTTTTTCTTTTTTCGATTTATGGTGTTTGATGTTACTGTAATTAAGTTTTTTTGCATGAATTTGGAGGTGGGTTTGAAAGATTTGTTGTGAGTAAGGCATTTGGAAGTGGAAATTTTTTTTTTTTTTTGAAGAGTTGGAAGGTTAAATGCAGAATTTTTTTTGATGTTTTTTTGTGCCCTTTGTGGATTTGAGGCATAAAGGGGTTTGTGGGGTTTATCTAATGAAAAAGATTTTCTACTTCTTTGATGCTGATTCAAGGGCAAATGGGTGTGAGAGGAGTAGTAGTTCATTTCTTTGTGTTCTTCTTTATGCTTTTGGTAGCAGTACTTGGAAGCAAGAAGGACTCAGATCTCATCAACTCTCCTCAGATTAATAGGGACATGGTACCACACTTTTCGATATTCTTTTTCAAATGTTTGTTTGAAGAATTTTGAGTTACTTAATTGAACATTACTTGCGAATATGTAGTTGTAGGGGTTTGTGATAAAGGGAAGTATATGTTTCCTAATCGCCATAGGATCAGTTTCTTTTGTTGTGGAAGGATTTTATGCTGTTGTGTCGATTAATCAGAGAAACAACTCTTTGTTGGTGCTTGAACAACCTATTGCTTGATCTCGTTTCTGGATAAACTAAGTGTCATTTGTGCTGTTCTTTTGAGCCTGAATATTTACGCACTAATTGATATCTTCAATACCAAAGCAGAAACATTTAGTGCAAAGTGCCATAACGATAAATAATTCATGTCCACCCTATGATTTATAATTGAGAAAGAGAACCCCAAGTAAATGTTGAAAATATAATCAAATAATAAAAGTGTGCGCTTAAACTTTTGGATGAGATGGTCACACACTTCAACATGATGTTAGAGCACGCAAAGGTATTGAAGGTACTGAGAAAAAGAATTTCCACGCGCTTGGTCCATGAAAAAAAAATCAGGCCCGCACGTGAGGGGCATGTTGAAAATATAATTAAATAATAAAAGTGCGGTCTCTCTAACAACTTAATCTTTTAGATGAGCCTGAAGTCTGAACAGTTCCAGATCACTCTAGCCTTTTCAATTGCGTTCTTTCACGGCTTGACTCTAGTCTGAACTCCACTGTGACTCTCGTAAAATTATTTATTGTGAGATGTTAATACTAATTTGATATGAACTTGTTTGAGAATGAGCATTTATGAGAAAGTTTGATAAAATCTTCTCTTGCAGGCTGAGCTATTGTGGTTGAACTGTAGGATAGAGTTAACACGAGCTAATAAAGCTGTTGAAGATCTCGAGTATTATGTCGCGGAGGAAGTTTTAAGTGTGAGAGACAAAGTCCTCCTAAAAAGTAGCTCAGAAAAACATAAGCATATCGGTGACTTGCATCCGCTGGTTAAGCAAGCTCTTCTAGGTTGTTTGAGGGAAAAAAATCTCTTGTTTCTTATATCCGGAGAGGAGAAGGGCTCGCCAAATTGGTATGCCAGGTGTGTAGAGTTTCTCTCCTCCTTGCACGGAGCTCCTAAACGACGCATATTGAAAGCAGCACCTAATCCTCCTCCTGCCTCTCCTAAGTCAAAGCCAGCTAAATCACAAGACTCAAAAAAGAAATCCTCAGCTAAAGACAGTAAGAAAGCAAACACGGTTGGAGTTCCAATTATAGCCGCTGCTGCCGCAATATCCCTTCTCATAGCACTTCTATGCATATGCTGTTGTTGTAAGTGCTGTAGGAGATCCAAAAAGGGTTTGAATGATGAGAGACCTCTTCTTAGCTTAAGCTCGAGTGACTATTCATCACATAAGTCATCTGCTTTAGGATCTTCATTCAATAATGCCGGAAATCATTCATTCACTAATGCTGGAAATCATTCATTCAATAACAATCCCAATGATGATTCTAAAATTGAGATTCGAAGGACGGGACCAGCTGGAATGCCTCCACTGAAACCTCCCCCTGGTAGGGCGGTTCATTCTGAAGCCCCTTCCCCACCTGCACCTCCGCCTCCTGCAAAGCCAACAACTCCTGCACCTGCTGCACCACCTCCACCACCAGGAAAGCCTTCATCTGTTGGCCCAAGTCCTCCTAAAGCTGGCCCTCCTCCACCACCACCTATGAAGCCTGGCCCTCGAGCACCACCTCGGCCACCTTCCATGGGCTTGAAGCCACCTCGAACATCACCTCTTGGACCAAATGCATCCACAAGTGCTTCAGCTGAGGGAGAAGATACCGATCCCAAAACTAAGCTTAAGCCTTTCTTCTGGGATAAGGTTCAAGCCAACACTGACCAATCAATGGTTTGGCATCAGGTCAAGGCAGGATCTTTCCAGTAAGTCCATCATTTCTTGCTTTATGCAGCTTTAAATCATTTTAATTTAGGAAGGAGTTCAATAGACACTGAATATCCTTTGACAGGTTCGATGAAGAGCAGATAGAGACTCTATTTGGATTTGCCTCTGCTGAAAAAAAGAAGAATGGGTCAAAGAAAGACTCCTCCCAAGATCCTTCCAATCTATATATTCAAATCATTGACCAGAAGAAGGCTCAAAATTTGTCTATTCTTCTTAAAGCGTTGAACGTTACAACTGAAGAAGTTTGTGATGCACTGAAAGAAGGTGATCATCTGCACATTCACCTTTCAAGTGTTTTAAGTTTTTGGGCAATATTTCTGTTTTTGTTCTTGCTGGTTATCTTGTTATTCAAGGAAATAATTGTGCTTTACTGGTTGTCGATTTTCCATCTCCTTCCTGCCAATCATTGAAATTTTTTGAATGTCCTAAAAGATTTAGTTGTAGCTGTACTCTATGCTTCTGTGGTGAACTATTTACAACTTCATTCCACGAGCCAATCTTAGCTCTCGGCAGTAGGTGCAGTCACAACCAGGTATATAGACCGCACCCACTCTGAACCTATTGAGGGTAAATCTTGTATCGACCGCTGCTTCATGTTGATCTTTAAAGATTTACTTGTTTTTGTATTCTATTTGTCCGTTCTGAAATTGGTCTTGGAAGTTGTACCAGATGCCTGATTAAAGTGGATCATGCTTCCTTATTACATTAGTTTATGCTCTGTTATACTGCCTCTTAAACTAGAATGTCTTAATTCACTACTGCAGAGATAACTGGAAAAAATATTCTAAATGAGATCATCACATTAATAATTGATATGAAAGTGTATCAAACGTGAAACTGAAATAGTTGAAACAATTTCTCATTAGTAGTTTAGAATGTAACTTGTGTTAGTTTATTAGATTATTGTTGCGGAAGCCGAATATAGAGAGTGATGGAATCATTACTGCTATATCTAAATGTAGCTAATAAATAGTAAATGAGACAACAACAAAAAGAATGCCAGGAATCAACGAGGTTCGGCAAAAGAAAACAAAAGTTTGCCGAAAGAGTACAAGTGAAATATTACAAGAGAGAAAGAAGAACAAATGCCTTAGGAGATGAGAAGGCAAGTTAGAGGTGTATTACAAATGAATTAGGAGCTACCTATTTATAGGAGTGAATTCTTCCTATTGATGTCATCCATGACATCACAATATGTCAAAATGTCAAGATTTACCTTGTGAAATCAATTTATGGTTCACCTAAATTTCACCTACAAAAGGTGCTATCTTGACTTTTCTACTAATGAAGAATTATCCTCCTAACTACCATATCTTCTCATTAATCCATTTTTGAATCTTGTCAAATTTAACAATTATATCATCGAGGAGGGAACTTTCTCGAACGTATGGAAGTTACTTCTGAAGGAAGGAGTGCTAGTATTGGTCGAGTTTGGCTTCTTTCTTGTTTTCCCCACATAAGTGCTCTTTGCTTTATTAACTTGGCTAGAAGTATGATTGCCTTTTCACCTGAAGTCTATGAAATGCTCGACTTCTGATGACTCTCTTCGGAAGTAAAGTTATGAAATGCATTCATGTGAAACTATATCTAGACTGATGTATTTGTGCATTTTATTTGTCCTTGAGACACCCTTTAACCTTTCTCTGCACGTACATGTTCTTTAGGAGCAGCTTCACTACTGTAGTATGCAGTATTTATCTGCAATGTCACATTTTTCTCAAGACTTTTGCTGAGAGCCTTACCTTGCAATGGTTACATTTTCTAAATTTGATGTCAGAATAAATATGAAGTAGCAGTTTCGCTTAGAGTAACCTGATCACAATGCTAATACTGTCAACATACGGTTGCTATTTGCTGTCAATTGGTAAAGCGTTAATGTACTTGTATGTTAATTAGAGTGATATTTCTTGGAAAATGGGCTGTCGTGTGTTCTTAGACTTTGCAGCTACCAAAGCGTGACTAATGGTTTAATTTACTCAGGAAATGAGCTTCCTGCTGAACTCATTCAAACTTTGATAAAGATGGCACCAACTGCTGAGGAAGAACTGAAGCTGAGGGTCTACAATGGGGAACTTTCTCGGCTTGGGCAGGCAGAGAGGTTCCTGAAATCTTTGGTTGAGGTTCCATTTGCATTCAAAAGGCTAGAGACATTGCTTTTCATGTGCACTCTTCAGGATGAGGCGTCACTGATCAAAGAATCATTTGCCACCTTGGAGGTGAGATCGTAAAGAGTGAAAATCTTCTAACTTGTTTGTGGTTTTCATATTGGAAAAAATAATTTGTGCTTCCGATATTAATCTAAATGGACTTCATGCATGAGCACTAGACAGAAGCTTCTATTTTTGTGGCATCCAAATTCCTTTGACATTGGTGTTTCATGCATGCTTTTTTGTTGTCCAGGCTGCTAGCATAGAACTACGGAATAGCAGGCTGTTTCTCAAGCTCCTTGAGGCTGTTTTAAAAACTGGCAATCGGATGAACGATGGAACGTTTCGTGGTGGTGCACAAGCATTTAAGCTTGACACGCTTCTGAAATTATCAGATGTAAAAGGAATAGACGGGAAAACTACATTGTTACATTTTGTTGTTCAGGAGATAATCCGCTCAGAAGGTATACGAGCTGCTCGTGCTGCTAGGGATCAACGGAGCTTGTCTAGCATCAAGTCTGATGATCTACTCGAGGATTTGCCTCAAGATCAAGAAGATCAGTATCGAAATACCGGTTTACAAGTTGTCTCCGGTTTGAGTAGTGATCTTGGAAATGTGAAGAAAGCTGCAATTCTGGACGCAGATAACTTAACAGGCATAGTGTCCAAACTTGGCCATGCACTTATAAAAGCACGTGAGTTCCTGAATTCAGAAATGAAAAATGTAGATGAGGAAGAGGGGTTTCACCAGACCATGAAGAACTTTGTGCAGAATGCTGAGGGTGATATCATGTCATTACTTGAGGAAGAAAAGCGAATAATGGCTCTGGTTAAGAGCACAGGTGATTATTTCCATGGAAATGCTAAGAGGGATGAAGGTTTGCGATTATTTGTGATCGTTAGAGATTTTCTAGTTATTTTGGATAAGGTATGCAGAGAGGTAAAAAATGCTCCAAGAAAGATAAATAGCACACCAAGGAGAGAAAATGTAACTCTTACAACTTCAGAATCCACCCTTTCACAGCGACCTGATCAATCCGTCCCTTCACCACGACCTGATCAATCCGTCCCTTCACAGCGACCTGATCAATCCGTCCCTTCACCGCGACCTGATCAATCCGTCCCTTCAGCACTACCCCATCAAGCCATCCCTTCAGCACGACCTGATCAGCGTCAGAAGCTTTTCCCGGCTATTGCAGACCGGCGAATTGATGATTTTAGTTCAGACGATGACAGTCCTTAAATACATTTTTCTCACCAAGTACAAGGTACCTAGCTCTTTCTTATTTGTTTGTTTTCACCTGCTATAGTAAAAATGTTGAGTAACTTGTTTGTTTTCATGTTATGTTTTGCTTAGGGATGTGACTTCTGAGTAGAACAACACAAGCAAGCAAGTTGGGGTCGGGTATATGGATCCTTACTGTCCATGCATGTTGGTTCCATTTATGGTCGAAGAAAATGGGTTAGAATATTCTTTCATTTTAGAAGCCAGGCATGGTAGAACCCGGAAGAGATCGACTCGTTGCTAACTTGAGGGGAGCAGAGACCTGACAAACGCTACGGTTTCAGAGATGATCTGCTACATGCATGGTTCTGCATCAATTGCAGCTCCACTTGTACTTAAAAAGTAGTTGCTAGGATCATTCTTTTTGTTCTTGTAATTATTTCTTGTCGATTTTGCTGATAATTCTTTGTTCGAATGGAACTAGTCCTATGCAGTGTTGTTATCAAGAAAGAAAACGTAGATGGTTTGTTACATCACACAAAATTGTTTGAATTTGTCTTTTAATTAATTATATACTAATTAATAATTAGAAACAAAAAATTAAGTTATCTTAATATATCATATTAATAGTGGGACTATATAAGTTAGCAAAAACAGAACAAGTAAGATGATTTTATTTAACAGTTTAAGACACGATACAAGAAAACGAGGAATGATAAAATAATATTAAGGATGACAGAGTATTGAAAATTTTAAAACTCCACTAATAAGCTTAAAAAAATAATAAATGGTTCTTGTGAATTTGTAAAATTAATTAAAAATTTTGATTTGAGTTTGTGTTGGTGAACTTGTAGTTGAATTTACAAGTTAATTAAATCAAGTAGAATTTTATCTATTGGGTATGAATTTGGTTGTGACCAAATATGAAGAAAATTACTATTTGAAAAGTTTGAGGAATTTGAAAATTTGATTTTTTTTTATTTTTTATTTTTTTTGGCACTTAATTTTATATGTGGCGTTAATAAATGACGTAGAATTCCACATGTAATTGAGTCTATTACACGCACATGGATCAGAGGAGAAAATGACTTAAAATGTTGTGATTTGATGGGTTTAAGGGTTTAGTTGGCAAAGTGATGAGTAAAAGGGTTTAACTGACAAACAAAGTCAAATACAAGGGTCTCTTGGAAAAAAATAAAACTACTAACTATGATTTTATGAGTAAATAGGAAAGTTAGTGAAATCAAGGGAATGATTTATTTTTGTTTAAATGAGGGAATTAGTTGATATGGGTAAATCTAGAAAAGATATATCGTACAAATATAATCGAAAAGTATCACTCAATTTAGTGTATGAAATCTAGGAAGAGTCGTCTTCTTATTCTCACTTCACTTCCAGTATTAGAGACGATCCTTTCAATGCATCATCTAAAAATAATTATGGCTTTTCTCCAACATTTCAAACACAATGTAGTTACATCCGGTTCAAACTGCCTAGACGGATAGTAGTATCTCAAATCAGATTCAATAGATCGACTAAGTTCTGGACTTGAAGGCGAGTGAGAATCCATTTAGGTTAAGTCTTGATCATATCCAAACTGCATTGCTATCTGATTTGATCGATAGTGCTCTTGACAATCTAAACCAACAAGCTCATACGCCCGCAAGCATCAAACAAAAGACTACATTTTTTGTTTTGTTTGGGATTTAAACCATTATGGAAAAAACATTAGTCTCCATTGATCGTCATTTTACAAAAGTCAATACATGCATGTCATTTATAGTCATTTTACTTCATTAATTTCAGGTAATAATATTGTTTATGTCAAACTATTTATTCGTTAATTATATATAAGAGATAATGTAATACAATTTCATATGTGAACTATTTTTGGACTTTACAAGAACTACGAAGCCAAGCTATATGGATCTTCATTCACCAAATTGCTCCATTTAAGAAGAGAATCAGATGACAACTTTGATGATTTTGCAGAAGAAATTGATAGAAGAAGAATACAAGCTTTACAAGATGGAGGAGAAAGACATCTTTATTTGGGAAAAGGCTCTCGAATTTTCAGAAAAGGCTTATTTATGTCATCCGTTAAAATGTTGGCTCATTTATGTCGTTGTCGTTAAAGAAAAGGCTCATTCATGCCATTATTTGTTAACAGTGATTTTGCAAAATTATTTTTGACACATGCGCCCTCATTCAACTGATATAATAAATCGTACCAGTTTCTACCATAGGTTCTAAGAAGTAGCTTTCTTTGCACGAACAAATGAATATGCTATTTTTGTTAAATCAATTTTCTTTTCACTTATGTTTGATATATCATTTCTTCAACAACTCATATAATTTGCCCTCCGATGTATGCGATTCAACTCAAATTTCAAGGTTTTCTTATTTAACAAGCTTTACACATTTATATTAAAATGAATTTACACTATTAAGTCATATATATTTATTGAGAAAATTTAAAAAGTAAAACACTAATTTTAAGTGGAAGTTAAAACCGTTTTCAAATAGATAATCTTTTCAATAATTAATTTTATTATATATATAGCGGAGCTTAATCTTCTTCAATCACTTCATATTCGAAAAAAGAAAGTCTAAAATCTCTACTCATTTTTTCTCTCTGTTTTGATTCACTCTGCAAAAAATTTTAAAAAAAATGTTACCTGCAATTGGACATACTGATGAAGAAGAAGAAGGGCAAAATGGAAATCGAAATTCAGAACAGAGAGAAACAGAGGAAGCTGGAGGGAATCAATTAGGAGAAACAGATGAAGATCGCAATGACGATTATGAAGAAGAAGACGAAGAACATATGGAGAATTTAGGATCGGGAAATAATGTGAATCATCAAAATTCTGAAGAAAATGAAAGTGGAAATCAAGAATCATATGACGAAAATCATACATCTTGGTTAGTAGTAGTAGAAGAAGTAGAAGACGACGAAGAAGAGGAAAGAAGAGCTGCTGAAAAAGGAAAACAACTAATGGATGATGAAGGAGGAATATCAATTACTGAATTACACGACGAAGACGAGGATCATCATCTGAATTTGGCGATTTTAAAAGCCATGTGTGATTACGAGTGCATTATTAGAAATTCTCCTCAACTTTCGTCATTTAATAATCGACTCGTTTACGTCAAGGATTCATTCCCCGATTTGAAAATGTCCAGAGAGGCTTTAGAAGAAAAGATTATAGCACTCTGTAAAAATTTCAATGATGTTAGGGAACAGCTAGGAGATGATCCCCGAATGGATCGACCTATTGATCGAGAAATTTTCAACTTGTCTATGATAATATGGGGAACGAAGGAAATCCCGAGATGGAAATAGGTTACGATACTAATTTTCAGATTCATTTTAGTATAAACTTTACATGTATAGTATGTTAAGAAAGGTGATTTGTTATCTGAATTTTGAAATTGTTTCACTTTCCGCTTTAGTTTGATTATCTTCTTGTTAATGATCTAAATTATGGAATTGTTTCAATTTTGACATATCTAATCGATCAGTCTGCACAGTTTAAGAGAACAAAATCAGTTGTGTGAAAGCTTAGTAATGAAGAGTAACACTTACATATATAATCGAGAAGTATCACTTAAATTCTTCAATTTGTATATAATCGAGAAGTATAACTTAAATCGAAAAGTATCATTTAAATGCTTCAATTAATATGCAATCGAGAAGTATCACTTAAATCGAGAAGTATCACTTTTAGTGTATGAAAAATCTAGGAAGAGTCGTCCCCTCATTATTACTTTTACTTCAAGTGACATCTGTGCCCTCATTCAACTGATATAATAAATCATACCGGTTTCTACCCTAGGTTATAAGTACTCCCTCTATTCCTTTTTAATTGTCATATTGCGCTTTTTGAGAAACAAATTAACTACTGATTTTTAAGGAAAAATGCACAAGTATACCCATTATGATCAGATCATATAAGTAAATATATATATATAGCTGCTGTTAACAATCTCTTCATATTCAAAAAAGGTGTAAAATCTCTACTCATTTATTCTGTGTTTTTTCTCTCTGCAAATGTTAGGTGAAGGAGAAGCAGTTCCTGGAAATGGAGGAATTTCATCTTCAAATCCTGATCCTCCTTCTCCTCCAAAGGCCGACAGTAATAGTAATCTTGAAACAGAGCTACTATGTGATGAATCATTCAGTGAAATTATCAAGGAGGAAGGAGTAGTAGTCGAAGAAGAAGATGTTAGCTCTGATTCGTTGAATGAACGTAAGAGATTACGTACTGATGAAGAAGAAGACGATGCAACAGAGGATGTTTCTGATTCGAGTAAATCACGTAGAATTCTTGAAGAAGAAGCTGTTAGTTCTGATTCGTTGAATGAACGTAAGAGATTACATACTGATGAAGAAGAAGACGATGCAACAGAGGCTGTTTCTGATTCGAGTAAATTACGTAGAATTCATGAAGAAGAAGAAGAAGGGCAAAAGGAGATTGATGAACAGAAAGGAAATCAAGATTCAGAACAGGGGAAAAATCAAGAATCTGAAGTTGCTGATGAAAAAGATGGCGGAAATGAAGAAAACGACAAAAAAGAGGAAGAATCAGAACAAAATGAAGGCAAAGAGGATGGAGAAAATGAAGATAAAGACGAAGAAGAGAAAGAAACAAAGGGTGGAAATCAAGAAAACAACAATGGAGAAGAAGAAGATCAAAACGAAGAAGACGAAACAGAGGAAGTAGAAAAAGATGATGAAACAGAGGAATTGCCCCAATTTTCAACAGCTGAAGAAGAAGGCGAAAAGCACAATCTCGGAGAATACAGAGAGAATGTAGGAGGAGAAGATAATGTCAATCGTATAAACTCTGAACAAAATGAAGGCAACGAGGATAGAGGCAATGGCGAAAAAGAAGAAGAGGAGAAAGAAACAGAGGAACAGAAACAAAAAGCTGTTGATAAAGGAAAAAGACCATTATTCGAAGAATCCGAAGAAGATGAAGACGAGGAAGAGAAACAACAAGCTGCTAAGAAATGGCAAAAAACATCATTGGTACCCATTACACCAAATTTTTCAAAATTCCTACAAGGAGAATCATCACGCAGAACTAAAACAGATCAAATTCAAATTTCAACACCAAAGGTTGATACTGAATTAGTCGATATCCAGATAAACTACGAGAGCCCCAAAGACCATGATTATCATCGGGATTTGAATATTTTAATAGCCATGTATGATTTCAAGTTAAACTATGGGCATTTACCATATCCACACTCAGATGAATTACACAATCACATCATGGATTTGATGCCTGATTTGAATATCCTCGGAGATGATTTGACGGTAAAGATCACAGCATTTGAGGATGATTTCAATACTGCTCTAATTCTGGATGGAGATAATCCTGAAATGGCACAGCCTATTGAACGAGAAATTTTCAACCTGTCTAAGCAATTATGGGGTAATCCCGATGACAATGTTGGCGATGGTATATAGCTTTCGATACATATATTCAGACTCATTATAGTATAAACTTTACAGCAGAATTAAAAACTTGATTTTGTGAGTTTATCTGATATATGAGCTATTTTTCTTCAACTTTTTCTCTTTTCCGTTTCTGTTTGATGTCTTCTCTTTCATTTTTAGAATACATTGTTGTGTTTTTTGTATCGATGGAAGGCCTTAGCATAGAGAGAGCTTAGTGCACCGAGCACTCTTTTTTGTTTCGATTGGGATTTAAACCATTATGAAAAACAAAACATTAGTCTCCCATGATCAATTTTATCTTTATTTCGATTAGACTGTACCTTGAATGCTAACTCGCGCCATCAGAAATCCCAAAAGATAGTTAAATGGATAGACAGTGACTCGGTATATACGATTATAGACATATTATACATTTGTCGTCTATATTTAGTTTAAAGCAGTTGAATGTCTATATCATGTACCGTAGTTTTTATTTTATTACTTATTCTGATCTAAACGATATATAGTACAGTATTTAATATGATATAGATAGACAGTAGCAGGAACTACATATAGGATTCGTCTAAAACTGACTTAAAGAGTAAAACATTAACGCATTTTAATCTCGCAAGAGAAAGAACCATCTCCTCGTTATCAGTTCAAAATTCTTATTTCTTCTTTCTTTCTCAGATCAAACATTTTCAGAAAGAATCGCCATGTTCGATATGAAATCATCAAAAGATCATCATCCACCACACTTCAACATCGATCTACAAAATGAAGAATCGACAATCTCTGCAGACGAAACAGAGGACCAGAAAGCTAGAGGAAAAGGAGAACTCCAAGAATCTGAACTGAAGTATATGTTATCGAAAGTTGAAGAAAAAGGAAAGCGTCCCATGTCTGAATCATATGAATTGAAGTCCATTAATAAGCCTACATTTTCCAATCTTGAACGAGGAGGAACGTCCGAAAATGAATCGATGAAAGAAGATGAGTATGATTATGATCATGATATAGCAATCTTGAAGTCTATCTATCATTACTTCTTCAATCACGGGGTAATTCCATATCCTTATTCAGAGAATTTTATCAATTACATCGAGGCTTCAATTTCCAACTTGAAATTTCATGGGCTCGAATTGCTGACTAAAATCCTTGCTTTAGAGTACCAATTCTTTTCTATGATCGAAATTACTGCAGGACGTTATCCTATTATAATGCACCCTGTTTTTCGTGAAATTTTCTACTTGTCTATGGGTTTATGGGGTTATCCCCGAGATCATTACCCAGTTGACAATGTCGATGTAATCACGAGAAACAAAGATCGAGAAAATGAAGAAAAATTGCAGGCAGTGAAAAAGGGAAAACGTCCCATGTCGGAATTATATGAATTTCAATACATTGTGCCTACATTTTCAAATCCTGGAATAGGAGCTGGAACTTCCGAAAATATCGAAGAAGAAGACTATGATTTTGATCAGGATTTGGCGATTTTGAAGTCCATGTATCACTACTGTTTCAATCATGGTGGCAAACTTCCAAAAAAGTCGAGGGAGCTGATTAATTACATCGAAGCTTTAGTCCCCAAATTGAAAGTTCGTGGCCAGGAATTGCAGACTAAGATCGTTACGTTGAAGAACAATTTCTTAGCTATTATGACAATAGCCGGAGAATTTGACCCTGATAAAATCCACCCTGTTTATCGCGAAATTTTCTACTTGTCTATGGGTTTATGGGGTTAATTTCGGAGAATATGATTAAGTTGACAACTACGAGCACGATGCTGTACTTGATTAGAATGTGAGAACGATCGTAATGTTCACAATTTCATCACGATGCTGTACTTGATGTTATTTGCTTGCATTTTCAGTTCAACTTCAGTTTTTAGGTCACTTGAATTTTCTGTAATTGTTTCACTTTCCATTTTAGTTTGATATCTTCTCGTTAACTTAATTATAGAATCGGAAATGTTAGTTCTTTTAGGAAGGCGAAAATCTAACTGAGGAGTAACAGCACGAGTCCAACTGAACCCGATATTTGAAAACCTTCTGAGGTGAATGTTGGCTAACGTGCTTAAGTACTTTGTCTTTGGAATAGATGAACTGATTATCAAATCCGAGAGAAGAAAATGTTGAATTGAATCGTACCAATATTTGCACTTTTCAGTTCAATTCTAACTCCTTTAATCATCTTATTTTTCATGCATCGCTAAATAGAAATGAATTAAATGTAAATGTTAGGCTTCTGCTTCTATCCTTACGTAAATAAAACATGACCATTTAATTAGATTTTAATTTACTGTAGAGCTAAATTTGTAATGCAATTTTGAAGTTAGGACCATATAGTATATACAATATATGATATCACGATGATGACTTATCGATATGCGTTGTAATATATAAGTCAAATATTTACTAGCCATAAATCATGACAGATTAATAAATATTTTACTTGAAAAAGGTCACTTAATGTCTAACTAACCAAAATAATCTAGAGTAAATATATAATTAGAATTATGGAATGAAATATGACCCCTTTTTTTTTATGGCATGAAAAATTAAAGTTTAGATCTAATATCATTAATGTTTTAGTGATTTTGGTCAAATGTTTACACTATAAATCTACCTAAGAGAGAAAGAACATTCTCATTCTCAGACTATTTTCATATGCTAAAATGCTACCTTCAGACCAAACTCAAGAATCTGAAGTTTGGTCACCTATCTCCTCAAGTGGTCTACACAATGTAGAATCGATCATTTCTGAATCTGCAAAAGATGAAATTGATCAAAAAGCAATAGAAAAAGGGAAGTCTCCCATGCCGGAATTTTATGAATTGAAGACTATCAGTAACCCTAATTTTTCCAATCTTATACAGGGAGGAACATCTGAAATTGAGTTGAAAAAAGAATATGATTATTATCAAGATCTAGCTATCTTGAAGTCGATTTATCACTACTACTTCAACCATGGGATGATTCCATATCCTAATTATTCTGAAAATTTTATCAATTATATCGAGGCTTCAATTCCCAACTTGAAATTTGGTGGCCTGGCATTGAAGGCCAAGATCGTTCTATTAGAAAGGCGTTTCTTAGCTGTTTTGAGAATTGCAGGATATGACCCTAATATAAACAACCCTGTTCATCGTGAAATTTTCAACTTGTCCATGGGTTTGTGGGGTTAGGTTTGGAGACTATTATCAAGTTGACAGAGAGATCGACGAAACTGATGACAATTTCAGAAACTCAAGGTCTTGATCCATTCTTAATTCTTAGGTCTAAGTCTTCATAGAAGCATTTTGAATTGTTTTTCTTTGTATTTCTCATTTCAGCTAAAAGTTCATTGTGGATTAGAAATTGTGTAAGATTATTTTAATTTGATATGAAAATATTCTCTTTTCCAAAGTTGATTTTGTGAATGAATCTGTTTTATTAATGACGCGTTCTACAAACTCACAGAAAAAGCTTGATATTGGTCAAAAGTAGGTCTCCATCCACCTTATACGTGATCGATAACTTCCACGCACCTCAATTAATTTGTTTACATTTGATACTTACACTTATACATGTACTCAAAAAGTTTATATCCACCAATGATTTGAACAATTATGGAAAAATAATTCTTAGCATTTTTTAGCCTCTTTGAACATTTGGTCTCACTATATCCAACTTTGTTGACCACTAATTTACATCTTGACTTCACTATTCTCTCATCATAATATTACATTTAATGATAATCTAATAGCATTAAAAAAATTAGACATCTTTTTTTTACTACATAAATATTAGTCACTTGTTTAGAAAAATATAATAACATTTCTTTTTTTTTCCAAATGTGATTTTTTTTTAATTTGATAATATAATTACTTTAGTTCTTTATCACATCCAGAATTTTTCTCAAGTGAAAAAGACTTGTATTACTTAGTGGACTAAAATGATTATTCAGAACTTGATGTTAAAAGAAACTGACACAAAGGATATTACAAGTTAGGACAGAAGGATATGTATATTAGATATAAATCATTATTAAGGAATAACATCGTAATCATATTACAACGAAAGCGATATTTAGTGGCTATAAATTTTTTGTCGCAAAAATATTTAGTCTTTAATGGTATTTATAGAGTGTTTTTTCACAAGTACTCAAATTTTATATTAACGTTAAATATAATATAGCGATAATTATATGATTGCCACTAAATAATTGAAGCAAAAATTTTGTTATTGTTGAAGTCTTAGATTCTTTTAATTATCATCCACTTATGTCCGATAATAACTGCACAAAAACTGTGCAACTCCACAAACAAAAAACATAATAATATTACTTAGTGTGAAAATTTCCAATTGATTATCTAAAAAGAAGCAAAATATGAGAAATGATGTAGAAAGACCAAAAAAGATATTCAACCACAAATTTTAAATTATTTTCAGATTCTTTTTATTTTCTTAAATAAACTGGCTGAGATTTTTTTTTTTAAAGCCACATAATATTTTTTTGGATTAAAAAAATGTTTTTTATTTTTATTTTTTTATCCCAGCCATGAATTAAAGGGATAAATATGCATCACTTGTTAGACTGTGAAGTATATATGCATCATTTGTAAAACAATAAAAATATTTTCATATAACTTTTTTAACGAGAAGTATATCCAATTTAATTTATGAAATTGAGGGATGTATTTATCTCTTTTCTCATTGTTATTTTTCTCATTGTCATATAATATATAAAAAATGTAGAAGAGGTAGCATTTTATATTTATTATGAATTTTTTTTTAACCAAAAGTAATAATTGATAAGAATGAATTTACTTCATTATTGACCATTTCACATTACAAGGCTAATTTATTTCATTTTGAAAAAAAGGTCATTCAGCATTTATAGCCTTTGTTATTATGAGTTGAAAATTTGTTCGTATAATGACTTATTCAGCTTTATTAATTACATTTTTAATTACAAGAGATAATCTAAAATGAAATTTAGTACACTGTTTTATTTATTTTAGTGAGATGAATTTGCTATAAATTTAGCAAGGGACGATTTGTCTCTTCATTCACACAGTTCATTCTAAGCTAGCGTTTGACCATAGATTTCTAAATTATTTTTGGTAAATATTATTTGAGTGAAAATTTGGTGAAATTACACCATGTGTTTGGCCATAGGATTTGGAAAATATATTTCAACTTTTTAGAAAAATATGATTTATACCCATAAGTTTTAAAAACTATCAAGAGAAAAGACATAAAGTGACACCTGAAGTTGTCACAAATTTTTAAAAAGACACTCTAACTATGCGGACGTCCTATTACCCCATAAAAGTATTAAATGCCCTTATAAATACACCATTTTAACTCATTTTCTGCCTATGTTTGTATTCACACGGATGACGCGCGTGGTTGAAAAAAAATTCTTCCAAAAACGAATTAAGAAATGCCATGTGTCATTTCTTTCTTTATTATTTGATTACTTTCTCTCAAAATACACCATCTTCCCCAATTCATTCAAAACACCAGTTGGTTAAAAATTAAAGTTAAAGATAAAATCTTCTCTTTCCAATAAAAAAAACCCAAAAATGGAAGAACTTTCTAACTTGTTAAATTTTAGTTATCTCTTTAAAATTTGAGAAATCAATTTAGCTTTTGTAATTAGATTTTGAGGAAAAATATTTTTTATAATAGCAAATGCAAATCTTGATTCGTATTTGTAATGATGAGAATAATCGATGTCGTATATTACTTCATTCTGCAAAAGTGCCGCAAACTAACCCAAACCTATAGAAGTCAACGAAGCTCAACTTTTAACAACAATGGTGGCAATGGCGACAAAAACGGTTGAATCCCAAAAGTGAAAGCGTGCTCCAAAAAACCGGAGATAAATTAGCTCACAAGAAACTAAAATCATCAACCCAAGAGGTTCTAAGGAAATCCCATGAATCGCCAAAGCAAGCTCGGAGATAAGAAGCAACAACCCAAGCCCTTATGTCGTCGTTTTCCGGAAAAGGACATCCACATAGCAACAACCTGTGCTTTATTAATATTTAAATTAAATTAACTAATTTAATGGAAGGTGAGGGTCACTCGCCTATTAAAATTCTTGGATTGATGAGAAAACGTGTCGAAATGGTCCCTTTACAAATGTAATGAATACTTTTGTGGGGTAATAGGACGTCCGCATAGTTAGAGTGTCTTTTCGAAAATTCGGGACAACTTCAGGTGTCACTTTATGTCTTTTCTCAAACTATCAAAACTAACTATAGGTTTGTTTACAAGTCAATTGGATGTTCGCTACAACAATAACAAATAGTGTCCATAACACTAGAGTAATGTGATAATTTGGAGTGAGTGCAACAAACATCATTCCATACATCGTGAAGTATAAAAGCACGTGACTTTGTTATCTTGAGCTAATTTTTCATCATTTTCATCAACAATCAAATCATTATTTAATATTCAGTAAATATTTCATCACTATTTTGGTGTTCCGCATAAAAATTATTTGCTTTCTCATTCTTTTTATTTGACAAAAATAGGTGAATTTTTGCTTATGTTTAATAATATTATGATGATATACGATCCTAAGGACAACTTAATTAGATTACAAAGGGCATGTTTTAGGGAGAACTATAACCCATAGAGACCTAATTTTTCTTCTTCCTTTTAAGTATTTTTATGAAATAATATAATATTATTTTTTTCCATTATTGTTAATAGCTTATTAATTTCTTTGGCAATATCCTTTCATTAATTTAGCTATTTGGCCAATTAAGGATTGTATCTTTTTTCACTTTACTAGTAACTTTGATATTAGCAAGAATGGATTGAATAAGATGAATGCAATGGAGAAAATATTTATTTGCTACTCTTAATTAAACTAACATATATATATATATATATATATATATATATATATATATATATATGCACAATTGTACATAATATTTGCGCAAAATACTTAAGAAAAGAGTAATATTATTTTATATTTTACGATAGAAATAAAATTTATATATATTTAGACTTTTTCAGTCTTCACTTGTGAAATGACATTAGATATATCGTTATTTTCCCTTTTGGCTAATTATACACAAGTGGAGTAGCAGATCATAAACACAATTAGATATCAAAACATACATTTGTCTAAAGAAAAAAAAATCAAGAGCAACAATAAAAGTTTTTACATAAAGTAGAGTTTCTTCATTGACTAAATTTTTCATTCATATTAGTTCACCACCATTCGCAATCGTCACATCTCTAAGTAATTTGTTCAATTTTATTAGTAGTCCTAATCCCTCATCATGTTTCCAGTCTATTCAAGTACCTACAAATGATCATATATATGTTAAATTTATAAATACCAAACCCTAGATTGAAACGAGAGAGAAATGAAGCAGAAGAATTAAACATACTTGAAACTGATAATATAATAAAACGAGATGACATGTTTTAAATGACTAACTTATTATCACCTCGACAAGCCTAAAAAAAAGCTGATGTCTTAGGCCATCTAATTTGATGGGCTCATTTTTAAAGCAATAATAGGCATTTTCTAAAATTCCCAACCATCTAAAGAACCTGCAAACAATCACACATATAAAACTCAGTTTCACAATGCAAATATCAATTATATGGAACAATTAAATTTTTCGAAAAAATAATAATTATTTCATTTTTTAATGTTTGATCATTTGAAATTCCCAAGCAAAAATCTGGAAAATTAATGTCACTGTGCTATAGAATGTTGAACCTTTTCTCTTTAGGTGCAATAAATGATCTTATTTTATTTTCAAAAATTATTTATTCATTCTCCAAAAATATTTTTTAATAAACTTAAACAAGGATACTAACAATAAAATTGTGGGGCTTGTATGTTTGTCTACTTTTACCTTTAATCTGTCAGAAGGACATAACAAGAGAGCTTACTATTAACATGAAAATTAGTTGTTGGATTCTTTAAAATAGGGAAAAATAATTTATTGAGACTTGTGATATAATTAAATTACCTTATTTGTTATTTTTTCTAAAAAAAATAATATATTTTATTCATCTATGATACTATATAGTAATATCATTAAATTCAAATGTGATTCTCATTAAATTCAAAAATGTGAGGTGAGGTGAGTGAGAATGTGACTCTTTTAGTGTCAGAGTGAAGTTTCAATTTTTAGCCTGTCTTTTCTGTACTCTTTTATACTGTGTGTGCACCTTTGTTTATGTTACTGTCTTCATTAATTTAAACAAACTAAGTTTATAAATAAATACTAAAATTTTAAATATATATATATATATATACATTTTAATTTATATTAAATGACAATTAAATATTTTTAATTTATTTTTATTAGTATAAGTTTTTGGATGATTTATGTATAAGTCAAAGTGTTCAACTGACACAATAAAAATGAATTGAAGTATATTCAAAGTTAAATTGTTCACGTATACTTTTACTTTTATATTAAATGAATTTTTTAGGCTTTTTTTATTGTTATAAATAATATTAAATTATTCAAAGTTTAAAGTGAATATTTAAAATTTTTTCCATATTTACTCTTTCTTTTAATAAAGTTTGATATTTTTAAAGAGATAAATTAAACTACTTAAAAAATTATATCTATAATTTAATACAGAATAATAATGTAAAGCATAATTTTAATTATATCTTAAATGTTTTTCTTTATAAGTATATTGTCTTAAATTTCAATTACTAATATGATTTAGAAGAAATGCTAAAATATTAAATTTGACTGTCCATTTATATAATTATGCCAATTTTTAAAGCTTCATGTTTTCTTTTGTCTTGTTCCTTTAATAATTACCCAATAGATTCTTGTTTTTTTTCATTTAATTGACAATATCCTCTTCTTTCTCTTTTGCCTCTAAAGCTTTTTTCTTCTTGTTCTTCATGGGTTTCTAGTTAAATTTTCTGAGGTGACTTTAATTTTTTTTTGTAAAGTTTTGATTTTTTTTTCTTTGGCATTTTGAATGTTGTTTTGGGGTTGTCTTCTTGAGAGCAATGGGTGTTCACTTTTGTTTTCTGATAGCTAAAAAAGGGGATTTTTACTAACTTTTTTTGGGTTTGTAGTTGGGATTTTCTTGAGTGAGTTTAATTTGTGTAAAGTTTTAATCTTTTTCAAGGCATTTTGAAGAATGCTGTGTGGGGTTTGTTTTCTGATAGCTAAAAAGAAGCATTTTTCATAAGGAGATAATGTCAGTCAAGAATAGAAAGATATCTTCTTGACTAACTTTTTTGAGTTTCATGGGGGGTAGAAAAAGATGATAGCTTTAGGAAAGTTCATTTCTTTTAGAAAGTTATCTGAGTATAAGTAGAGGAAAAGTTACTTTTTTTGAGTTTTATTGAAGGGTTGTTGAAAAGATAGAATCTTGAAAATGGGGGAGAAGAAGAATATGCCAGCAGTTTGGTTTACTTTAAAGAGATCTTTGCATTGTAAATCAGGGCCATCAGATGTTCATGACCCAAAAACAAGAAAAGAGTTAAGCACAATTTTGACTAAAAAGGGAGGAGGAAGGTCTGGTTGTTCAAGGTCTATAGCAAATCTTAAAGATGTAATCCATGGAAGTAAAAGACATTTGGATAAACCACCTAGTTGTAGTCCAAGATCTATTGGTAGTACTGAGTTTATTAATCCAATAACTCATGAAGTTATTCTGAGTAATTCAAGATGTGAGCTGAAAATCACTAGTTTTAATGGATTTCAAGAAAGTGGTAATGGGGGTGGAGGTGGGGTGAGTACTAATGATGGTTCAACTTTAGTGGGTACTTTAAGGCCTGGTACACCAGGTCCAGGAGGGCACCCTACAATGCATTATTTCAATTCTGGTTGTAGGAATACTCCTACAAGGAGGAGTACATCTTTTCTTGTTGATAAAGAAGGACACACAAGTAGTTTTGCTTCTAAAACTAGGTATTCACTTGATAATGATGTTAATGGAACTTCTTCTGGGGTCACATGTCATAAGTGTGGAGAGCAATTTGGGAAATGGGAAGCTCTTGAAGAGCATCATCTTTCTAAGCATGCTGGTAAAAAAATCCTGCCTTTTTGCTTTTTTCATCATTCATGTTCCTAAATCCATGCTTTTTTGCTTACACTATAGCTTATTTCCTTTTTCATGCTCTTTGTCTGAAAAAAAATACTCCTTTTTAAAAAATAAAAATAAAAATTAGGGTAGGGAAAGTGGATTACAAGGTGATGAATAATTTATAGTAATTTATTTAATATGTTGGTTAATAGTATTTCTTATTCGAACTCGCACTAACAAGGCGAAAGTTTAGATTGTCAACCTACTAAGATTTTCTCGAAAAATGTACTTGATTATGTGTGTGTAGCCTACATCACAAGATCGTACATTTGGAGCTTCTGAACCCCATTGCTTAGGAATTGGAACTTCTTGACTTTGTCTTTAGTGTTAAAAAGATGTGTCCTTTTTCAGTTAATTTGTTTGAAATTTGCTTCAAGGTGAGATAATATTGATTAGTTTTGATGGATTGGTGGTGTAGGAAGGTGAAGGAAAAGAAATCATAAAATTTTAACTGTGAAATTCTATGTGCATTGCGCTTACACCTGCATTGCGCTGTTGGATGAGAAAAGATTTTGCTTCCCGTCACTTGTATGTCCATTTAGGATGAATCCTCTTAGTACAGAATACGTTTGGATGCATTCACCTAGGCACATTGCTCCCTATTTGCTTTGGATTGAGGCGGCATTGTTATAGTAGTTGTTATTGTATTCATTTTCTGTACTTGTTGATTTAATGGTTTTGAAAGGCTTCTTAGCTTGTTTTTTGCTCAAATGGACAGTGAGTGAACTTTTGGAGGGTGATTCTTCAAGGAAGATTGTAGAAATTATCTGTCGCTCAAGCTGGTTAAAATCCGAGAGCCAAGTTGGACGGATTGAAAGGGTCTTGAAAGTTCATAACACACAGAAAACTCTGGCTCGGTTTGAAGAACATAGGGAGATGGTGAAGAGCAAAGCAAGTAAGCTCCCTAAGAAACATCCTCGATGTATAGCTGATGGAAATGAACTTTTAAGGTTCTATGGAACTACTTTGGCTTGCGGCCTTGGCATGAACGGATCCTGCTGTCTCTGTATATCTGATAAATGCTGCGTCTGTCGAATTATCAGAAACGGTTTCTCCACAAAGAAGGAACTCAAAGGCGGGATTGGCGTCTTCACCACTTCCACAAGTGGAAGTGCTTATGAATGCATCGAGATGAGTGAAGATGATCCATCCTTAAGAAAAGCATTAATCGTCTGCAGAGTAGTTGCAGGTCGAGTGCATAGGCCACTAGAGAACATTCAAGAAATGGCTGGCCAAACTGGGTTCGATTCTTTGGCAGGTAAGGTTGGCGTGTACTCGAACATAGAGGAGCTTTACTTGCTTAATCCCAAGGCTCTTCTTCCTTGTTTTGTGGTAATCTGCAAAGCCTAAGGAAAAAGAATAAGACATGGTAGAATGTTTGAATTAGTAGTGAGACTTCGCGTCACGTATAGGATTCTCTTTTCGACATGTTCTGCAGGAACTTTTGGTTCTTGGAGTCCAAATTCTTACTTCCTGCATATTTCTGTATCTGTTATTACCAAAATTTGGCAAAGCAAGATGATCAAAAAGTTCCATTGATAGTTTTTTTGTTGACTTTGTGGGGAGTGACTGCCCCTTTTTATTATTTCAACCACCCAACCCCAGGAGGACTAATAGTGTTCCCACTACCCTCCAGCGTGACTCGATTAGCCCTCAATCTACAGGTTAATGATGGATGGATGTGCTCAACCACTTGAACAAGCCTCACTTGTCGACTTCCTTTTTCTGTGTCTCTGACGATTTTTGGTTGAGTTTGTACATGTATGATGTATAGGTGTAACAGAATACCGTTTATTGTACAGAGTAATACAGACAACTATAGATTTGGGACCATTTCAGCTTTTAGAATAAATCCTTGATCACAAATCTGAGTAGTTTTGGACTAGACACTTGTGACTTCTAAAACAAATGGTTGGACTAAGGCTTTAGAAGTTCGTAAGCTATGCTTCCGGCACCTATGTTTCGCAGACTCTTTAATAAATGTTGTTGGACGTGTGTCTAATCATTCCAAATATAGTCGGATCATTCAAAAATAGTGCATTTTTGGAGGATACAATATAGGTGAGACTATTTCTAGAGTCTGTAATTGTTGTATGACACTCAAATATGAAGTAACAGTTGTTCCTCATATAATCTACGTACATTCTATCCTCTTCAGATTCTGATTGTATTTTTGTTACATCATCAACTCAATGAAATCCACTTGCAGCAACCAAAATGTGGTCCTCAAGTTGGTACTGCTACATGCTCTATAAAATGCTAAAGTACACAAATAAAGAAGATAATAAGTCACTGTCTATGTTTCTTTTGGCAGACTATATTTTTTATGTGTCTTATTAGAGCTACTATTAGTGTTGCTAGAAAAATGTTGTGATCCTCTTTTTCTTATTCTCTGCACATTGTTTTTCTTCTTAATTTATCACTACTGCTGTTCAGAGAAATGAACTAGATTCATAAGATAAGTTAAAAAAAAGAACCAACTTTTTCCTCTTGCTTTTAATATGACCAAAAATGTGGTACCCAATTGTTTCTTTTCTTGAACTCTTAAATTTTAAATTTTGACCCCTACTTGAGATAACAAGTTGTGAGTGCGCTTAAGAGATCCATTTGTATATCTTAACGAGTTAATATGTATTTGTTGTATATAATATAATCATCTGAAGTTCGATATAAACTAGCTTGAGCCCTATACAAAGGAGGAAACGCTCCTTACTAAGAACTCGAATCGAGATCCACATCTCTCTCGTGGATCATTTTGTTGCTGTCTTGGTTTTGAACGGTAGCTATCTGTTGATAACTGTTACATGGAAATGCCAACTCATTAAGTATGTATATGCATCTGATTTTGATTGAAAGGACCCTTGTCTATTTTTGTGTTCAGAAAACTGAATATAAATGCAATTGGGGAATATTTCAGTAGGCATTTCATTAATGCTGATTTAGATTGTTCCTGTGGATAGCCACTTTGGTCCCTGTATTATAGATATATTCCAGTTTCAGTAAGTAAAAACGTATAGTTTCGATCCTTCAAGCCATGTTGCATCTATCTAAGCCTGAGATAATATGTATCATGACATACATACATACATTCTTGAAACAGTTGAAAGAATCATTGATAAATGGACACGAACTCGAATTATAAAGCACAAAAAGATCATTGTCCTCGACCCGTTAACCATCAAACTCTAGTACGTAATGTACTGGCAAACAGAATTTTTGAGTAAATGTACTTTAATATAAAATCTTATGTTACTGATTTAAAAAAGTGAAGGTGATAACAGAATCATAATATATCAATGAGAGAAGATTCAAAATTAGCAAAATCGAACTAGAATTTACAGACCAGTGGATCTCCTAGGAAGCAGCAGCTACTGCTTCTGTTGTTTTCCCCTTCTCTTTGACTGCTTTCTTCCAGTTCTCTGCACTATCGATGATTTCCCCAGTTTTAATGAGGTACCGGACTCTTTTTCCATTGTCTAACGTTTTGTGACCCACCCGACTGGCTACCTTCTGCTCTTTTGAGTAAAGCATCACGTTTGAGCTGTGAATAGGAGCTTCAATCTGAAACAATAACAACAACTACGTCTCAATCCAAACAAGTTGGGGAAGTTCAATCTAAAATCTTAACACAAAGTTTTACTTTCTTGTTAGGGCAAAGATGAATTCGATGCTAGCCACGACGAAATGAAATCTCAAGATAATAATTTTTAGGCAAGATAGAGAAGAAAGAAATCGAGATAAAACCTTGACTATCTGGCCTGGTTCCTCCTCACTCCGACTCTTCACATGCTTGGTTTTCAAGTTCACCTCTTTTACTACTACTTTGCTGTTGTGCTTGATGATCTCGGTAATCTCTCCAATTTTACCTTTGTCATGGCCGGAGATTACCTTTACAGTATCACCCAGCCTTACATGCATTTTGTGTAGTACTGGAAGGCTGTTTGGCTTACATTCTTTACGCTCCCATCGCTTAAGCTGCAAAATAGACATAAAAAGAAGCTCTTATTCAATGATAAAGCTAATTCTAATCACAATTCTCAGTAACTGTTGTTTCAGCTAAAAGAATATCATACCCATAAAAATTAGTACCAAAGGTTAGCAATACAAACATTTGGTGGCCATTTTTAAAAGCTGTTGACAAGTTAGTTTCAGCACTTCCTTCATTACATCATAAGTTATAAAAGAAATGCATGACCACATTAACAGCAACCCTATAAAAGTAGTTGCGGGAAATGTCTATCTCGGACACACATACTAAAGGACCAAAATGGATCAAGATACCAACCTTTGCTGTAATCAAACATGGACCTTCTGCTGATTTAACCTGCACGGCATCATATGGAGGTTGTCATTAAAGTGGCAAAAGATTCTCCAGTTTTACAGTTGACACAATAAAAAGTGACAAACTGCGTAAGGCATGATATACATCAAAGTGTTAACCGAATAACAAGCAAGTGCATTTTCTGGAGACAGATCTTATTCCATATTTGCTTCCAATAACTTGTGATTATACAGGTAACTATAATATGAGAACGATTTATTATCGAGGAACACAGAGGCATATGTATAATATGGGTTCAGCAGCACCCAGTAGCTTTAACTCAGACCCTATATATATATATTAAAAAATTGCTAAATATGTCCAAATATTAAAATTTCGAACCTTAAGTCAAATACAGGGTTCGTCCTTATGTTGGAACTTGGAAGAGTATCAATGCAACAGAGGGGGTAAGTTTAAGTTAACCAATTAGCATATTCTTAATATACTTGACTTTTTCAAGAACTTTTGAGGAACTACTGTATTGAATTGTAGATGTCTTTATATATAAAATTATTCTCTTGCAGCTAGAAATACACTGTGTTTGGTATGTAGTTCCAACTTTCCTGTGTTCCGAAAATATTTTCTTTAGGAAAACAAGTTCAAGTTCAAAATGAAGAAAATGACTTCCGTAGTGGAAGTAAGGAAAACAAGATGGATAAGTAGCATTTCGAGTTATTATCACCCAATTCCTCCAACTCCCAGTTCTTGACCATATCACGTCTGTCCGTCCCCGAATCCCCACTCCCCATCCCATCTCGCCTCCATAGTATTTTGTTGGATATATAACATATAAATGCTCTTGGGATAATATTATCTAGCTTAGTTACTATATAAACACTAGAAGATTAGTAAGTTCCACATTTGTTTTCTAGGTAAACATTTTCCTTCGTACCAAACACGCAGTCAAAACTTATAATAGCGAAAAAACATATGATATGAGAAAGGACTCAGGTAGCAATGGTGACCAAGCAGAGAAAAAGTTCACAATATATTGTAATCAAATAATATAAAATTAATTTATAATCAATAGTACAATGGAAATGGATACCTTTGTTCCTATGATCCCTAATACATAGAAATCAAATTATTCAAAAAAAGACCTTTCACAAAGACAACTGAAATTGAGATAAACAGATAGGACATAGCCTAGTGGTCAATGCAGTGGTGAACAACTACGATTTATTGGTTCAAATCACAATACACTAGTTTATTTCTTCGCATTTATGTAAGACTGGATGGAGAAAGTTACTTGCAACACAATTCAATTCCGGCTAGAGGTAGCAGGTATTCTACGTGATTAGTCGAGTTGTGAGCAAGCTGGACCGAATGATACAGTTGTAGAAACAAAACAATTAACATTTGAGATAGTTCAGTTTGAAAACCAGATAGTTGAAGTTATGAGAAAGCATACCAGAGGAAGGGAGAGAGGAGGAGAGAAGCGTTGGCCGAAGAAGGAGGTGGAGGAGATGGAGAGACCAGTAAAGGAGCTCTGCAGAGCCGCCATTGCTCAAAACCTTCTGCAAAATCCTTTTGTGAAGGAAGAAACAACACTGAGCTGAATATTTGGATAGGATAATAAAAACCAGAACCTTCGTCTTCTTCTCTCTCTATCCCTGGACACCCGATCCAAGTTAATTGGACCTTCAACGGGTCGAGTACGGCCCAATTATAAAGTCCCTTTTTAGCTATTTGGGATTATGGATTAATTACGGAAATCTCACCTTTTAGTTTACTTATTATCATTATCCCTTATAAGTTTTACAAATTTCTAAAATTTCACAATTTTCACGCATCACATTAATTTATATCCCGAATCATATTATTGTATCCCGCGCATCAGATTAGTGTATCATGTATAAAAATGTATCTTGCGCATCAGATTAGTGTATCTCGAGCATCATATAATGTATCATGTATAAAAAGTACCTCGCGCATCGATTAGTGCATCTCGAGCATCAGATTAGTGTATCATGTATAAAATGTACCTCGCGCATCAGATTAGTATATCTCGCGCATCAAATTAGTGTATCATGCATAAAATGTACCTCGCGCATCAGATTAGTATCATGTATAAAATGTACCTCGCGCATCAAATTAATATATCTCGCGCATCAGATTAGTGTATCTCGTGCATCAGATTAGTATATCTCACACATCAAATTATTGAATCTCGCGCATTAGATTAATGTATCAACGCTTATATTATTGTATCCATTTTGAGGATTTTTTGTAATTATAAACTTTTAAAGAATAATTCCTATAATTTGCCCTAATTTAAAAAGGGAAAAATGATCAAGTTTTAACGTTTTATAGGTTGACAAAACATATAAAAGACGAATTGAACAAATATATATATTGAAAAAATATCGGGGGATTAAAAAATAGAAAAAGCTTGGTTCTTTTTTAATAAAATTAGATTGAATAGGATATTAATGTAGAAGAAGTGAAAAAAGCCTGATGTGGGATTTTCCCCGTTTTCTACCATTCATTAACCTTCCAAGCAAATTTACAAAAACTTAGAACAAAATTGGGAACAAAGGCTATCATACACTCAGACTATAACATACCCCTAAGTATCCCAAACGAACTCACCAAGACAAAAGTGTGTTTTTGTAAATAAGAAACCTAACAACCTGACCAATTTTACAAGATGAAACAAAAAAATAAACAAATGGAAGAACTGAGTTAAACTTCATACGAGTCAGCTGTGCTATCTATAGATTCAACACGTCGATGTCCAGAGATTGGATTCCGATGATCTACTTGTTCAACATTGATGGTAATCTCCTCTGCTGTTGCAGATAAAGATCGCTTCTGGCGTTTTCTTTCGTGTCTAGACTTGAGTATCCTTGACAGAACCTGCACAGTGTCCCTCATGGAAGGCCGTTTCTTGGCGGCACGATCCACACATTTGTATGCAAGTGCTGCTACATCATTAAGTTCTTGCAGATCATACTTCCCATCAAGACGGGAATCTGCGATTTCCTCCCATCCGCCTTTTCCATCTGTAGTCATGGCTGCCTACAATCATCAATCATTGGAGCTTAGTTTCTATATGACTGAATAGGCTTCAGAAACATATGCACAATAAAAGAGGTTGTAGGAGAAGAGGGAAGGAGTGGAGGGGTTCTGAAAGTTACTCGAGATCAGTGCTCTCTACATGTGCCACAAAAAAAAAAGTTTCACATCACATAATGAGAAAGAGAGAGAGATCTTACTAGTTCAATATACTCGATAAGCCCCTGAAGAGGATTTTTACCAGCAATAAGTTCGAATAGTAAAACCCCAAAGCTGTAAACATCGCTTTTCTTAGTGAAGGACCTAGTTGATATATATTCAGGATCAAGATATCCGAATGTTCCACGGATGTTGGATACATGTTTACTGACCATTTCTTCCCTTGACAGCCCGAAATCAGCAACCTGTGTATTACACCCAAGATTGCAGTTATGCTTAATACCATTAGCTCAAAATGGCGTCGACATTTTCATTATGATAATGTGACCACCTCAAAGTGTGCCATTTCATTATTATCAACCAAAGAAACCTATTCCGCCTACTTCACTTTGGAGAGAGAAAAAAGAAACCTACCCTGGCACTCATTGACTGATCCAACAAAATATTGGATGATTTAATATCCCGGTGTACAACTGGAGGAACTGCCTGAAAAAGGAAATAACAAAGAAGAAAGAGTTAAGTGAATCAGCAATATATGGTAGCAGGAGAGTTTCCACTAGGACACACATGATTCAGAAATTAAGTTCCCCCCAAAATTTATTTTGTATGTCAACAGTATATTGGTATTTTATGCTTATTTCAAGGATCCTTGATACCGAAGAGAGACTGGTTATAATCATGTGTCAGCAATTAAATATGAATTACGGGAAAAGATTACCCCATCATGAAGATACTCTAAGCCCCTAGCCACATCCAGAGCAATTTGAACTCTCAACTCCCAGCGCAATGGTTCAAGCTTTTCATCTGTCAATGTAGTTCCATTGTTAAAATACTAACACATTATCATGCATGTGAGAGGTTATCCTGGATGCAAAAATCTGGCTACACTCCCATGTTTTACATTGCTATGAACACTTTGATTGCATGAGTACATATGCTAGTCAAAAGACAAATGTCAATGTATCATGAATCTCATCTCACAGAACACAAAGGAGAATTTCCAATTTGAGGAGGTGGGATATCTTCAAGTAGTCACATAAACAATCCCTAGCATTCAGTGTACCAGTGTTAAGAACCAGCAACGCTAAACTGGATAATAGGGAGCCTTGCTATAAGTTGATCAAATTGTTAGCGCTGAAGGGCATGCAAATGGAGGAATACTGTTCAGAAAGGAGCTCAAATCTACACTGCTAGGACACACAGTGGGTTAGCACGAGACTGACTACATCCAAAACTTGCTTTTGGTGGCAGTAAACTTCTTAACAGACTAATCTAGTTTCACCCATATAAAGATAGTTCCATTTACTGCAAATTGGCTACTTGAAATTATTGCGTTGATTGATGGATGACTGATATATGTTACTCAATGAACATAATTGAGGTGAAAAGTACACATATATAGGCATGCAATATTTGGTAATCTCAGCATCATTCAACCAGAGAAATGTTTTTAAATTTAAGAATGTTGCAGGAAAATGGCTTGATCAAAACTGTCTCTCTAAGAAATCTTTTTCTCTTGCAACAAAAATAATCAAACAGAGTTCTCAATAGCATACCGTACAAGTGAGAAGCTAAACTGCCTCGGCTCATGTAAACATAGATAAGCATATGCTGACCCTTCTCTGCGCAGTATCCAACTAAATTCACTAGGTTTCTGTGGTGTAGCCTTCCCAGTAACATGACCTGTGGAAACAAAAGAAGATGGAAGTCAATTTAGTTTTAGAGAACATTTACATCAGACAATGTAGTTCAGCTCTTACATCATAAAACATACAGTTTAGCACAAAATATAAATAGAAGGATGGCGCTCATATGATATCTAGAAGCCTATAGAAAGAAAAGTTCTGTTAAATATTAACTCACAAATGCTAGGATTTGCCTAAACCTTTTTTAGTGTGCTATGAAATTTTAGAGAAAGCATTGTTCATGTTGAGACTTGAGAGGGAGGGTACACCCATTTTAGTCCCCGTTTGCTTATGATCAGTTGCAAGCACCTCACCAGAGACAGAATCAAAATATGAGGGCAGTTGAAGTAAATATACCCGTCTCTTTTTATCTGAAAACCAGATGTTTTTGTAAAAGATCACTTGGCCTTGTACTACTGCCATGTTGTCTAAGTGATGCTCATAATTTAAGGTAAACATTTTTATGAAGCACAAAAAGTAAGTAAATTTATTTAGCATTTTCCACTACACGGCTACACCATATTTTACCAACTGGTTGTTTGGTGAACTGGCCTTTCCATGTGTTAACTTAGAGCTTGCTAGAGATGGTTGTTGCACATTACTAAAGGTTGTCAAAATTTACAACAAATGTTTGAACAAGTTGACTTGTCAAACACACGGATATAGTCCTGAAAAGAATTCTTCTGTAATGTTTAGAGTACCTCTGTTTGGAATTCTTTCTCCCCTTGTTTAGAATCAGTTGCAAGCACTTTGACAGCAACCGTCTCACCAGTAGACATCTGAGCTTTATAAACAGGACCATAGGCCCCTTGACCAATCAATGTGGTGAAGTTGTAGGTTGCTCTCTGCAAATCCCTGCCCATAAGTAGTAAATGATCATCATCTCAATTAAGAAGTCATGCACTCATGGCCCTAAGATGCAAGGTCTATTTATTGAAGACTGCAATTTATGTCAAATAGTATGAACGGAATTGCAATACATGAAGCAAAGTAATGAATCAAACACATTATAATAGGATATTGCCATGAGACAAAGACGCAAAGTCTTGCTACTGGGAGAATGTTCCTAGTTTTGCACAACGTCCAAACAGTACATTGTTCAGGATTCTGATTGAAGTTGTATGGTCTAAAGACAGTTTCTTCGATAAAGAGACAAAAAAAAAATGGATCATTTCTTCTTTGGCAAGTTCTGAGCAAAAGTGGAAGATTGGATTTTGTAAGATCCTTATACTGTATTCTACTTCCAGTGATCGAAACAACTATAATAATATAAAAGTACTGATTTTAAACAATCTCCCCAATGATAAAATAATAGTCTTAGCCAAGTTCACCATTCCTTTTCACAAACAATGAGAGAGCAGTAGATTGTAGACCAAACTAAGAAGTTGCAATACTCTTTCCATTTTATCAAAGATACATACTTGTAGGAGTACTCGAGAATACCGGATGCAGAAACCACATTCGACTTCCTGACGCTCCCTAACCAAAATGACATGCCATTCTGGATAGACTTTGGTGACTCAGTACCAATTGAGGAGTCTGATAATACTGTACATGTATCTACACCATTTGCACGAATAGGAACAGTGGCAGCCCTCCTAGAACTGCTATTCCCTACCTGAGGACGTCTCCTATGGTACCTCCTAAAACAGAAAAATGCAGCTATAGCTAAAAGCACTCCTATTACCACTCCAATTGAGATGCCTATAATTAATCCAGATGACTCCTTCTCCATCTCTTCCGTGTTCCTCAATTCTCAGCTACCTAAGCATTGGTCCCATTGAGAAATAGCTGTAAGAAATAAAAAACAGTTAACTTCTGAGTCAGGATGAATAAAAAAGTTCACTACAACAACTTCCAACAATCCTAAACTAGTCGAGATCAACCATATGAATCCTCAATACCAATTTAGCTCCATTCGAACAAATTTCATCCCAAAACAACAGTCCAGAAAAATAATAAACAAAATTTTTATCCTAAAACAATCTCCATTTTCATGAGTATAAAAATTAACCAAATTCGAGAAGAAAACAAAAACATGCTTTGATTAGCCTTGCTTGCTAACTAAAATTAAACATACGAAACCACAAGTGCAAAAGACAATCCAGCTCAAAGCGTAAAAAATACTCTAACATGCCTCCTACTAATTCTCCAACCGAGACAATAAACTGCAATACAATACACAATTTTCAGTTTTCACAAATATATTTTCCGAACAGAGCATCGTAAAAGCATTAGTTCAAAAATCCAGATTCGGTCAAAACACGCCGGAAAAACTGACAGTTTCAACTTACGACTAAGCTTATTCCACCAGCAGCCAAAAAGGAAAATCTACAAATAAATGTTCCAAAACAACAAATCAAATGCAAACAACATAATGATTAGTACAAAAGCTAAATTCCAGAACAGATCAAAAACTAGTGCGAAAAAGTAAAAAGTATACTCAAAAAAGCGCAAATTTTCAGGCGAAAAACTGTAAAGTGCATATTCATTCCTCCATTGTTGTACCTTGAGTTAAAAGCAGTTAACAAAGCGTGATGAAGAAGGATCTAGGCACGTTGAGAAGCAACAAAAAAGGAAGGAATCTGGTTAAGACCGTGTTTGGAATTTGCCGATATAGAGAAAAAATGAAAATGAAAATGAAAATTCAATTGGAAGAGGCAAAAGAGCAGAGTGTTGTTTCAGGCAAACTGGTCTCCTTCTGACATTTTTTTTTTTTTACGTTGAGAGACTTTTAAAACGCGCGTGACGGATGATGATGATTATTATTTTACATTTCCCATAATACCCTTTTTTAGTTTATATAAATATTAACGTCTTTTTCATTTTTTTTTTATTTTCTTCTTGTGATGAATTAATAAATATAGAATTAATGATAATCTATCTACTTTTAGGCCCCTTATATAAATGTGATTTATTTTTCTCGTGTTAAAGGAAAAAATGGATTAAGAGACACAAACATTTTGTAGATCGGATTAATTTGAATTATATAGCATATAATTCAATGAAAAATTTGAGGACTTTTAATTATTTTCCTCTAATAGTGAAATAATTTTTAAAAAAATTACTATTCTCTTCGTCCCTTTTATCTAGACCACAATACTTTTATTTTAAATTTATGTGTAAATTACTATATTTGTCTATTATATTTTTCATAGAGTAGTTAACTAATTTTTTTATTTATTATTAATAAAGTTGACTTAAGAAAATATTAAATAAGAATAAAAGGATAAAGATACATCATTTTTTAATATGTGTAAAGTAAAAATATGACATACAAAATAAAACGGAGAAAATATATTTTTTATTTGATGATTTGTCCTGATAAGATTTTTAACCTTTGATAGATACATTTTTGAACATGAGTTAAAAAATATTTAAACAAAATATGCTAACTATAAATCTATAATTTGAATGTTGTTTGTGTACTTAACCTCACTATTATGTAATTAATTATGTATGATATAGTTTTCATCTTTAGGAGAGAGTAAATCAATTTATGGAGTACAGGTCGATAATAATCATTTTAATTTACAATATATATTTTTAATATTTTTCTTTCTTTCTTGGGATTTATCGTTATTGTTTTGTAGTTAACAATTTTTATCCTCTGTAATTTTTCTTTTTATATTTTGATCTAAATAATTGTGTAAAATTGTTTGTTATATTTTTTTCAATTAAATTTTAAAAAATTGTCCATTTTTAATAATTTTTTATTTTAATTTTCTACTTGACATGATAAAAATTTAAAGTAATTAATTTATTTAACTATCGTTATTTATTTTTTTTACTTCTTAAATTTCATAAATAAATTAATATAGGACAAAACCTCATAATTACATGATAAAGTGAATCCACGTTTACCGTTATTTGGGTTTAATCCAGCAAAGCATATTTCTTAACTTTTACGATTACATTAACTTACCTTTATAATAATTGTCTTTTAATAATGCTTATCCAATTTTTGTCTCAAGATTTTACTCTATCCAATTACACAAAGATTACAAAGGTAAAAATTATTATTTGCACCCAATATATATAATCAAATTAACATAAACATATAATATGTGGGTGCTCAAAATTTATTTTACTTAATCATGATTAGATAGTTATTAGTACTTAAGTTTATATACATCTTAAACTAGCTCGTTACTTTATTAAACGATGATAAATTAATATAATTAGATACTATTACATTACAAGATGTAACAGTAATAACGGATAGTTTTTTTATATACAAATTTATTTATTTTCATTAGACAATATTGCAACTTCTTTTAAAGTTTCAAAAAGATTGACATGACATTTTATGGCCCCCTTTAAATAAATAAACAAAATAGAAAAGCTACATTTTGAAAATAAAAGGACGTAGAGCGCCAATGGAATTCAAAAAATATTTTTCTATGTATTTGAATTTGAGAAAATTCAATATGGTCTTTAATTATTATTTTTTTGTTCTTTTATATTCTTTCCAAATTCTTTTTTCTTTCAAACTGAAATAATACTCGTAGTAATAGTTTGTGCAATCATATTTTTTTTTTCTATCATACGTTGATTTCGTTATAAATTTCATTTTTCAAATAGATATTTCTTATAATAATTAAAGTTATTTTTATTTTTTGATATTGAAAATATAGTATTTGGGGGAAAAAAATATTTCATTTAATGTATATCTTTTTTTTCCGGAAAATGACTTCTATTTACCAAATTTACTATGGTTTCTATTTTTTTTATAATTGGTTTTGGTAAAGTAAACCCTACTGATAAAATTACATTAAGTCATATCAACTTTCACCAACCCATTTATCTAAATTATCAAACATCATACGATAAGTCTCCCTTAAAATATCTTCAAATAATTGGTACATAAGTTCAAATATGAAGTATCAAAGTCATACTACTAAATAAAAAAAATCGTACTAATAAAGTACAAATTGAATCAACCAATCGATATGAACTTACAAGGTTTAATTCTAATTAATATGGAAAAAAAATCAAAAAAATAACCTATACATGTACCTACAAAATATAACTTTTTGTTAAAAAAAAAAAAGTTGACTCCACTTATAGGAAAATAGCGATACCGATTCAATATACACTATAACAAAAATAACTTTTAATGATAATAAATAAGCACATTAATAAAGAGTATTGTGATCCCTTTACTAACATTAGTTAAGTATTATTAGATTTAATGTCGCTAAAATCTTTAGGGACACACACAAAGAGTATTAATTACACCTAAAAATACATATTTAATGACAATTAAACAATTGTTGTTAATTAATTACCGGTAAAAATTATTCTTATTATGGTGATACCTTTTTGACTATTTTAACTTATAAGCACTTTTGATATTTATCATACACCACACAAGACGATATTACTAGTTATAATGTGATTTAACCTAAATATGGATGCTTAATTAGTCAGAATCTTTTGGTCTGACTTATTAGGACTCTAAATCTGCATTTCCAACTAATTAATTAGAACTATAGTCCTTTTTTATAGTTTTGGAAATGAATAGTATAAATAAATAAATAAATAAAGTGTAAATATAGAGGGTTTATTTATGAGAAGAAATAGTCATTGCAGTAATCAACTGTCAACCTAACACAATCAAGTTGAATTTGATATATAAAAAATTTTAGAAGACATTAATTTCAAACACGACAAGATATGGCATACATTTAACAGCTACCACGTTGGACCATGTTTGAGTACGATTTCCATATATATAAAAATAAACGATAAAAATATTGGTGACTTGATATTTTTTGATTGTGATAATTACATTTTTAACTATAATAATAAATTTAGTGTATTCGTTAAAATAACTGACTTGAGAAGAAAAAGATATAGATAATTTTATTTGATTTTTATAGAATAGAGACATTATTTCTGATTGACACTCGATATAAAATCAGCAATGTGAACGTAAATAGAGTTGTGTCATAGCTTCACCTTATTATTCTAATTTTCCATTTTCCAACTCTATACGTCATATATGTGTTTTACTAATTGGTTGTTTTTTTTCCTAAAACTAAGAAGTTGACCTAGAAAAAAATGACCCTAGAACTTATATTTTCAAGTATTATTCTATGTATTTTTCTATCTATGTGAATCCATTTATTGAATATAAAATTTTAAAATAAATGAAGAATATGAAATTTGTATTCGTAAATAACATATCATAAACATATGCTAGAATAGTGCTTTTTATATGACTTTTGTGGATTGACATATAAGTAAAATGGATGATTCGATTAATCAATTCGTTTGTTTTATAAATGTATAACACAAATTTCCTTTATGAATAATATATATACATATATATATATATATATACATATATATATACATATATATATATATATATATATATTATTTTGTCTTTTCATGATCTCCGATAGTCTTTTATATATATAAAATAATATATTAGTAGTTGTTTTTAGGCTTTTGTGTGTTCAAAAAGTTAGTTTAAATGCTCAATAATAGCCTTCATCCAACTATTAATTTGTGGACAGGTAATTATAAATGTATAAATTATAATATATCTAGGGGGGAAATTAAGAATACATAGATAAACTTAAATATAAAGATAGATCTTAATCAAAATTAATTTGCATGTTGAAATACTGAATGCACGTAGTAAAAAATAAGCAAGAAATTATAAGAGAGAAAATGCATAGATGTAATAAGATTAAACACACATATATATATATATATATTGCATGTGAATATATTGCAATTCTTTTTTTGTTTATCAATTTACTTTATAAACATTAATAATAATTTTGAGTAGAGAAGAAAACGTGGTTGATGATAATAAAGATTTCTTTGGATCTAAAGACGTGCAGGAAAGTCACAATCACAGACACACTCCCATTCTTCAAGATTCATGAATTCAACATCTAACTCATGACAAAATGTCCAACTACAAATTTATATTCCGTCAATTTCAATTTGTTTATTCTGTTTTAATCTGATATGTTATTTAAGAAAGTTAAAAAGAAATTAAATTCTTGTGATCGTAAATAAAAAAATATGTCAAATATATTAAAATGTCTTTTAATTAATTTAGTGTTATCAACTGTCGAGCATATTACATGAAATATTGAAACTAAAGAATTGTCAAAGATGAAAAAATTATTCTCTTTTTTTCAACTGTCTAAAAAGGAAAATAGAACAAACAAATGAAACATAAAAAGTACAAAAGTGTGTTTGATCATGTTTCAATTTAAATTTTTTAAAAAAAAAATTATAAAATGAAATTGTGTTTGATCATGCTTTCAAATCGAAATTATTTTAGACTTTTTATGAGTAATTTGAAATAAAAATACATTTGTGTTATTTTTCATATTCTTAAATATTTTGAAATTTAACTTCAACTTGAATACCAAAATTTTATGATTAAACATATTTTTTAAAGTTCAACTTTAAAAAAAAAAAAAAACTCCCCTTGAACAAATAAAAAATGAAAAGGAAGGGTAGATTGGTAACTTCATACTACATAGAGAGATGGGGATATAAATGTCAACTATATTTTGAAAAATCAGGTCATTAATGGTGCATAGAACAATGCTCCAAAACAGTAGAATGTTTTAACGGAGAATATGACCCTCTATCATATAATATAATTTTATTAAAGCAACAAAAGCAGAAATAATAATTTTAAAAGGGGAATTATAAAAATGCCATCACTGTTTCATAAAGAGGAGACCGAAATTAGAGCCAACGCCCAAAATTCCGCCGTATACCCTTAAAAGTCGTAACGCGGAGTTTTATACCAGTTAATCGCTTCGTTTCATATTAATTAATTCGTATTAATTTGATAAAATGTATTAATATAAGCGTAGAATAAAATAAAACGAATATAGTAACTTTAAGAAATATTGGATGGAAGACTATCTATAATAAGGTGGAAAAGTAATTTCTAATTGGGTTTGAATTGATTATTTTGAAATTAATTAATTTGATTTACTAAACCTGCAAATCGAATTAAATTGAAGATTTTTACTTTATTAGTTTTAGTTGTAATTAAGTTGTAACGGTTGCTCTAATTTATTTTGCTTTAATAATTCCATCATTGGATATATGTTTGAATTATAATTTTTTTTTCTTTATACTATCAAATTATCATATCACACTTTTTTATAAGTAATTATTTTATTTATATATCATTTAATTTTTAAATTAAAAAAGAGAAGGGAAAAAGAATGATATAATCATTATAAGCAAAGATGNGTGTGATATCTGATCAATTAAATTGGATTTGTGTAATATAACTTATTTCTGGGAACGACACTCTCAATAAAATATTTATTCTAAAAACTCAAAATCGAGATTCTCTAGTTACAAGTCAAGTCAAAATCTCAAGTTTTTAACCGTTTTCATGTCAACAGAAAAATTTTACGACTCTATTTTCCATCTTTTTCTTTCTTATCTTATTATTCTTCTCTTCTAATAATAGAATTTTTCTACTTCCAATTCTGTCGTAAGTAACTATATAGAAAATTTCTGTCCAATTTATATTAGATATAAGTAATATACACGAACAATATATATAATGTTGCCATTTTCTCTCGATGGTTACCTATAATCTTTAATTTCTAGGTTACCTACTTGGATACACAACAGGTAACTAATTTTTAGTTATTTTATTTTGTTAAAAGAAAAAAATCATTCCATTATGAGTGTTAAACTTTTTAATTTTATAATATTCATTCAATATCTGTTTAATAATGTTTCTATTAAATTGAGCAACTATTAAATTAATATTTGGGCTTCCTGAATTGATTGTTACTTTGGGCTTTATGTTGGGTCCAAATGACCAGTACAACCAGTCCAGTTGGACGGGGTGAGCTGTGATCCATTGATTAGTCCATCTTGACCCGGTGCTTATTTTAGCCCAATTAAAATTTGAATGGGTTAATAACTCGTTCATTTGATAATTTAATGGGCAACTTACACATATAACAAGCACAAAATTCAAATTTGTATGCTATAACAAAGTTTGCATAATTGCGTTCCATAGCAAACATATATCTGTATAATTCGTTATACATATACAACTGAAAGCTATGCCTATTTCGCTATACATTTATACAAAGAAACAATTGTATGATTCATTGTGATTGTATGAAGTAGCCCGACGAACATTATTATCAGAACTATCCTAAAAGAGTTCTGAGCAGACATGGAGAAATTTTTTGTCGCCATGATTTTTCAGTTTCTTGTTTTGCCTTTTCATGCTCTATTAGGTCGTGCAACTGCATTATAAAGTACTAAATCATGCTAAAATAATTTTAGTAAGTATTAGTTAGATGACTAAATATTAAAAGAAAGTAAAATTAGATAATGTATTTTAATTGTCTAAATCTATGTAAAACTAAAAAATAAATATTCAATATTATTGTCATTCTTAGTGTTGAATTGATTTTCTTTTTTATTAGTATTAATTTGATTTTCATTTAAACTTTATTATAATTACCAACATGTATGGATTATAATCTTTATTAGATCATTAAGAATTCCAACTTTCAAACATGAAATAAATATATAAAAAAATAAAAGTACAAAAGATATTTAAAAATTATATCAAAGTAAGTATTTTTACGTACAAAATAAAATTTTAAAATTATATATGTAATGCGGGTTGGTTCGGTCTCGGGTTGGTTTTTTTTAGTTGAAACTAAACCAACTCAAATATAGTCGAGTTTTCTTCCCAACACCAAGCCAAGTCAAACCAAACAACTAGTCTATTTTTTCCGATTTGACTCGATTTGCCATTTGATTCGATTTTTTATTTAATTTTATACACTCCTACCTCATTAGTTCTATATTAACGAGTCCATTTGATAATTCCAATTCAAACCGCTCATTTGTCAAGTTTAGTAAAAATAACAAAGCCCATCATGGCTGCCTAAATTTAGAGAACACTCCTCTCCTTGTATCTTCGAGTTAATACCTCAGATGGTCACTCAACTTTGCACTATTCTCTCAGAAAGTCACTCAACTTTCAATTTTCCCTCAAAAGTCACTCAACTATGCACTCTTCTCCCAGAAAGTCACTCAACTTTCAATTTTCCCTCAAAAGTCACTCAACTATCCACTCTTTCCTCAGAAAGTCACTCAACTATCCACTCTTTCCTCAGAAAGTCACTCAATCTATTAAATTATTTTTAATTAAAATTTATTGATATTAATTATTTATATAACAAACCAAAAATTTTAAAAAATAAATTAAATCATTTAGTGATCCACCCACCTAACCCGACCCATTAAAAAATATGATATGACCCATTTTATTTTATCTTTAATCCTAAATTAATCCCTCTCTTTAACCTTGAATTAGGATTAGATTAATTTAGGATTAAAGATAAAATAAAATGGGTCATATCATATTTTTTAATGGGTCGGGTTAGGTGGGTGGATCACTAAATGATTTAATTTATTTTTTAAAATTTTTGATTTGTTATATAAATAATTAATATCAATAAATTTTAATTAAAAATAATTTAATAGATTGAGTGACTTTCTGAGGAAAGAGTGGATAGTTGAGTGACTTTCTGAGGAAAGAGTGGATAGTTGAGTGACTTTTGAGGAAAAATTGAAAGTTGAGTGACTTTCTGAGAGAAGAGTGCATAGTTGAGTGACTTTTAAGGGAAAATTGAAAGTTGAGTGACTTTCTGAGAGAATAGTGCAAAGTTGAGTGACCATCTGAGGTATTAACTCTGTATCTTCTTGTTGATATTTAACAAATTTATTTTATTTCACCTGATATAGTTCTATTTACATCTTGAGTATTTTTTTATAAATATAAATGATAAAGGCCACATAAAAATACTTGTGTGGTGTATCTTTAAGTTCAAGAATATATTATAAGCAATTTGAATTTTTACTTTTTGAAAAGGACAGCACATAATCTCAAGACTTTGCATATTGACCTCACATATATCCCCTAACAGGTACACCTACTAGAAAAATCAATAATTCAAAAATTATAAAATAATGTTAATACATTATAAGAGATATTTTATTTTTACGAAATAAACCTCGCATATGTAGAATTCAAATTATGAATTCATTTCTAATTTTGACAGACGGTTTGATGTGATTAGTTAAAATAAGAAGTCCTTATATGATGTCTCGAAACCTAAGGTCATCATCGTTTGATAAAGACAACTTTTTCTCCTTCACGTAATAAAGAGTTTGTACTTTATTGAGCTTGTAAAGAACTAGTAAGGAGATTGGGCTCGTGCATGAAAGAAGATTTGATGTGATACATGTGTGATGTCTAATTCAATAAAATTATTAGTTATGTTTTAGATGTTACGTCTTACATTGTTATCTTGTAGCTATTATAACTCCACCTATATATAAATCAAAATTTCTCTTCGTTTAAAGGCACGTCGAAAAATCTGCTCTTCTATTGTTCTATATAAAAAAAACTATTTCAATATTTTTTCTTGTTGAAACTTTGTTATTTTTACTCCTAATTTATTTCGAAAACTATATCAAAAAAGGTTGTAAAACTAAAATAACCCAAAAATTAAAACTTTTAATTATAATTCATATATTATAAGTCAATCCAAACAGACTCGTTAAAATTATTATTTTAATTGTTGGTCGGAAAATAAAAAGAGGGTCTAAGTCTTAAGAGGGCCCATATTAGTGATGCAAAGTGAGAACACATGGTGCTAATTGGAGTTACCGTTTTTTTTTTCTTTTTTTCCCATGTGTTATGTGTGCTTTTTTTTCTAATTGCAATATATAAGTCTTAAAACAAACAAATTAAAAAAAAAATATTTTTTTTTGTCCGTTTCATACGAATATTAATTAGATGGTCCTAGATCGAAATAATAATATTAGCATTTTATAATCTTTTTAAACTCATACTTACATCACTTTCATATTCTTTTTTGGACTAACAATTACTAATTCTCCAAATATCTTATTCATGAAGCCTCCATTATAATAGTACCATATTTTATCGCCATTTTTGTTTAGCTTTTCACATGTCCTTGGTAATCTGATTTATTCTATTAGAATCGTTTATATTTTTATAAATCAAATTTAAAATCTCTGAATAAAAATACAAACAGTTATCCGTTCCATTTTTAATAATGTAACATTTACTTATAAAATATAGTCTATGAAAGTCTTCAAATGCATGAACTTAGGTAGGTAAACAGTCAACGTGAACTTTTCCTGGCTTTTATAGTTTATTCTTAGCTTATGTGCTACGGATAAATGTTAAATAACGTTCATCTTTAATTTTAAGATTGTGAATTTCAGTTATATATTCAGAAAATAAAATTATTGAAACGTTGGAGGGGTTAGTGGAAAACTTATATATTATGTATATAAGGTAAACATGATTTCCTTTTGCAATATGCATATACATAAGTTTTTAAATTTCATTGTCATAATTTTTTTCTAGGTTCACTTATTTGAATTTTTAACCCACTAGCTTGAAATCGAACTTATAATATACTCCAAGTTACATAATGTAATCGTACATATATATAATGCATTATAAAATCTATCACTACAATATAATTTTTTAATGAATGAAATTTAATTAACGGCCATCGACATACATGATGAGACGAAAACTTTTTATTTGCACGTGTAAAATTGTGAACGTAGGTCACTTTCCTTATTCTAAAGTCTTGATTGAAAAAAAAAAAGGGTATAATTTATGGTGACTTTTGGATGGATAAGGACATGTAGACTTGTAAAGGTTAGACTAGAATTTTGTGATGATAAATAATTCAACTCGAAATTGTCCAACTCTATGGTCAATTCATCTTTAATCCGTCCATTTAAAATAAAATTAAATATGAGTTGATTTAATACTAAAAAATAATTCTTTTTTGACGACGACTCATGAAATATGAACGAGTTGAATTTTGATTCGTTTTTAATTTAACCTATTAGTCCATCTAAATTCAACTAGGCATGTTTAATTACGACCACTAGACTATATAGACTATAATCGTTTTTCATGAACTTTCCTAATTTACAAAAATTAAATGACAAGATAAAATAGAAAAAAATATAGGTTCATAGCTATGACTATGAGATTCCATTCCCACCTTTATATAATTCATAAGAAACAATTTTGAAAAAAATCAAACTAGAAAGAAGATTTATGAGTATTTTAATAGCTGATGAGTTATGTAGATATTAAATTTAATATAAATAATATTATATTTTAATAGTTGATTAGCGAATAAGTTATTTACAAACAAAAGTATAAAAATAATAGGATATTTCATTTAAATTTTAATTTAGAAATTTTTATATATAATTAATACATGCATAAATTATGAAAGGATCTATTATTTATTCTATGCAGAATAAAAAGTAAAATAAATAATACATGAAAAAATTAATTATAAATGATGAAATATAATTTATAAATGATAAAAAATAATTTATAAATTAATTTTACTAATACCTAAATAACTTTAATTCACTGTTTAATGAACCCTAAATGTTTAGTATTTCCATGTCGTGATATGAAAATCATTTTTTTAAAAATTGTATAAATAGAAAAATACTCCAAAGTTCACAAACACTTGAATAGTTATTCTAGAAAAGTTTATTCGCCAAATATCATGTCTCATAATAAATATTCTATGAATATTTTTATTTTGTGATGACTATTTAATTAAGGGTTTTCAATTGTGGGAATCTAGAAGAATATTATATTTGATAAACATTAGGAAGAATCATATGTATTTGGTCATAATCAGTAAAAATGCAGATAAAAGAAAAAGAGGAATAAAGAGGAAAAAGTTGCCTAAGAACTAGGTCATGTGGCTGGTTCCTAGTGTAACTTGGTAAGAGAATCGGATTTGTTTTGATTTCTCGTTCGATATATTTGTTTTTTAGCGTTGATTAAATTCGTACCCTGTAGAGTATATTTGTGGTGACAAATATAAAAATTTTGATTAAGAATGAAATAGTTTCACCACTATAATATTTGTTATCTATATTGAGGTGTGAAATTTAATTAAACTTAAATTCTCATTAAAAATTTTCAAATCAAGGGAGAATCTCTTTTAACAAAGACAATTTTGTAATTAAGACTTGAACTCTAGACTCATGATTAAGAATAAAAGTCTTTTGATTAATAATAAAACATCTTTTTAAGTATTTATCACTCCAATCAATCATGAGATTTCATTCCCTCAAATTTCTAAAAAGGGTCTTATCTTGGATACACATGATGAAAAGTGTTTTTCAACTACAAGAAAATTCGCCTTTATTATTCTTTAAGTATGCTTTGATAAAGTTATATTTTAGTATGACAACCTGTAAATCACATATGAAATACAAACTATACTAATTTAGCGTCGTGCAAGACTATCAACCGTGCAAATGCTATCAAATTCATAATCAAACATTTAAGAGATTCCCTGCTCAATCTACTCGAACACATCCACGAAGTGACGATGATAGAAAGTTAATCATTTATTTTTCATTATTTTAAGGAGGTCGGAATCACCAATCCCATCTATCATCTTATTCCTTTTTTTTTCTTAGTGGAAATCATCATTCACTAACCAAAATAAATCCACTAATTCCTCAATTATTATTAATTTGCTTATAAAGTTGATTAATCATCCTTTAATTATTTTTCCAAGAGTACATCCAAATGCAATTAAACTTATTTCTTGAACGCGTTAGATGAAATGCATTGGATGATTACTCAACAACTCCTTAATTTATTTTTTGTTTCTTTTAGAGGAAATTAATGAAACGAGAGGATCATTAGATACACTATTCTATGTGATGCATATGCTTTCTGTTATTTAATTGAATTTGATATTCCACTAAAATTAAATTGTATCCAGATTTATAAAGAGAAAATTACGCAGATAAGCAAATTTATATTATTTAATTACTTATTATAGCTATAGTTTGCTATATTACCACTTCCGACTAACATTATACATTAATTACGTGAGCGGACTTCGAGTTTGTATAATTAGTCATGTTTGTATATGTATAATTCGCCAGGATATACAAATAAATATGTATAATATACAACTTTTTAGCCTATATACATATACAATTCAGCTCTCTCCCACTCTCTGCCCTCTCTCGCTCGCCTCTCTCCTCCCTCTCTCAATCTCGCTCACCTCTCTTCTTTCTCTCCCAATCTCGCTTGCCATTTATACAAATGTATATGTATAAGATACAGTTATATACAATTATATACATATACAATTCACCTTTCTCCCACTCTCTTCCCTATCTTGCTTGCCTCTCTCGATCTCTCTCACCTCTCTCCTAGTCTCGCTTGCCTCTCTCCTCCCTCTCCCAATCTCTTGCCATATATACAATTACATATGTATAATAGACAATTATCTAACCAATATACATATATAATTCACCTTTTTCCCACTCTTTTCCCCCTCTCTCTCGCCTCTCTCCTCTCTCTCCCAATCTCGCTCGCCTCTCTTACCAAATAACATATAACTACAAATTGTAATTATCAAACTATAACTATAGAGAGTAATTAATTATTTTTAAGTGGCTATATGTGAATGTCATTTATAAATCAAATGTCAACTTTGAATTTATAAAATTAAAGAATATTGGACATATAACAACAAACTTTTTATTCTCAAAAAAAAGATAATTTCGTCAGGGGTCAACTCGTTTTTCTCAAAATAAAAATTAATCATATTCATCACTCCTCCCATTCATGTATTTGATGTTATTCCTTTTTATCCCTAATTCTTGTTCAGTTTTAAATTGACACACTTATTAAGAAAATAACATTGACATATTGAGTTTATCATTTTATTCTTACTAATTATGAAATTGATAAAATAAAAACTTAAGATTTTCAAGATTGAGGTTGAGGATATAATAGGTAAAAGAAATTGTCCTTTCTTGATTTGTTAAATTGGACAAGTAATTATGAATAACTAAAAAAAGGAAAAGTGAACAAGTAATTAAGGACAAAGTAAATATTATCTAACTAAATCGAAGCATTTATTCTTTCTAAGTGATTTTAGTTTTTTCTTTTTCTTTTAAAAAAAAAACATTTCTACTTACTATAATTTCATACTTATGACCTATGCATATATAAGTTGATAAAAAAAAAAAACAGTTCATCTTTAAACCAGATTTTCTCATTTAATTATTAATATGTGATATTTGCACTTTTTGATAAATATAATTATTTTCAAATCTAATCTAATCTGATTGATCACATACCAATATTCACGAACGCAAATAACACTTCAAGCTAATTGCTTGATAACACATAGAGAATATTCAAAATTTCAACACGCTTGTTAGTCTTGTTTTGCCTTGCCAATTAATAGATAAACTCTCTTGTAATAAAGAAATATTTTTTAATTTTCAAATTTCTCATTTGAACTCTTCAATTATTGCCATTCATACAGTATCTAAAACCCAACAAAGGCATCTACGGCAGAAGAAATTTCAACATTATAATTTTTTTTTGGGCATAATGTTTTTTTCGATATTATACATAAACGCATTTTTTAATCTTGATTTTATTTGGTATTTATATCATTTAATCTTAAGTATTTACAAACAAAATATTTAAATTTATATAAAATTAAACAATTAGATGCATTCCGTCCAACGTATATGATATCATACAAGACAATGTATGTCCCATGTACAGAGACAGATGACAGAATCACCCCTCTAGGTAAGATACTTGTGCATTCGTTAATTTCAGAAAAATCATGTATATATATGTATATCTATTTTGAAAAACCGATAAACATTAAGATATAATCAACAGTGCAACCATGAAAAGCATAGGAGTGTCACTATGCTATTTATTGCAAGCTAGAGGATTCACACGCAAGTACTCGATTTAAATCCAGCTAGAATGATGTTTTATGTGTATTGTACAATTCTATACAAATTTAACTTCCTATTTATGAACGGTCAAATTTAGATCACATATAAATGTCCGCGAAAAGTTAAATTAAATAATATATGTATATATTATAATCCATTATCTTGATCCATATTAAACGGACGAGGTTAGAAATGTCACGTGTGAGTCCAGAGAGAGGTGCCTAGATAAAAGTGATGGTAAAATAAATGACATTTTTCAGGTCATGCTGACCCAAAAAAAACAAAAGTAACATTTGCAGAAGACCCATAATATATTATATGAAAGTCAGCTAAAACGCGTAACGCGCTATAGGGTCAAAAATATAAATAGTTTAAAGTTATTATTATAAAGAAATACAAAAAATAATTTTAATAAGTAGTTTTTAATTGGTGAATATGTGTTGGCTGAATTAAACACTTGGCGAAATTACTCAGCTCTATACAGTGGGCGGCCCACACTTTGTCATGTTGCCTCACACGTGATTCTCATCATCACTTTGCATCTCCTACTCTTATTTACCTCAGATTTTGATTAGTATTAAGGCTCGATTAAATTTATATTTATATGCGATATAATATATATCAGAACAGAAATTTTAATAAGAAGTTAAAGGTAGAATATACGTAAATTTTGTTGTTACCTTATGAAGCTAGAGAGATTACTTTTCAAAGAGTCTTGATTTAAGTACATTAAATTTAAGTATAATAAAAAAAATCAATATAAATTGTGGTGCACAAGTGGGAATGCTTCACCCTTAACCAGATGTCTTGGGTTCGAGCCCTAGGTATGGAAACACAACCCTCGAGTAGGTCTGCAGAGCGCAATTCAAATTTAGTCGAAGCTCCAATGTAGATCGAAATACCGAATGGAAAGCCAAAAAAAAGTACAATAAAATAAAACAATTAAAAAAAAGCATAACAGTTAATAAGAAAAATAGTGTAGAGTCAGCATGTGATAAATATTACAATGGTACCACTATGCGGCGATAACACTCTACTCTTTCCTTCACTTTTTCCTATCTAGATTCATGTCTTATCTTATGTAATTGCCCTTTCCAAAATTTGAAATAAAGGAGATTACTATAATATATTCAAAATCATAAAGAAAACGAATATTATAGAATTAAATAAATAAATAAATTAAAATTTCATTTAGTATTTGAATTTATTCTAATTGAACACATGAGTTAACTCAGTAAGTATTCATATTATGATAACTTCTCCTCTTTTTTGATTATATATTAATTTCAATTAAAACATGTTTAAAATTTTACGATTTATTTTTAGATAAAAAATACGAACATCGTGATTTATACACAGCAAAGTAGCGCGTGAGTGGCCCAGGAACATTCAGCAATTGTTGAAATTAGTGGTCGGCGAAACCTTCCGTTAAAAATATTCCGTCAGTATTTCCGTCAAATTTAACCCTATTAATACTTGCATTCAAAATTTACTAAACCAAAGGGTCAGCTCAACCCTCTTCAACATAAAAACAAAGCAATTTCTCATTTTCCTTCTCAATTATCCTTTCTATATCTCAAAAAATTCATACTTGAAAAAATAATAGAATTTGCTAATTTTGAAGAATTTTCGAGTTTGCGTTGCATATTCTGTAAATTTTACCAGGTATTGTTCATTCTCAATTTCAATTTTCAAGTGTTTGTGTTCTTCGTTATGAGTTTGGTGAAAGTTCAGATAGCTAATCGACTTAGTTAACTGATTAGGTTTTGCTGTATCGAGACTGGATTTGACATGAATATTGTAGTTAAGAAGCGAAGTCAGAATTTGAAATTTATAGGTTTAATATTTTAGTTTGCCTTTTTAAAAGTTTAGTATGCTCTAAACTAAATAATTTGTACATATTTAATGGTTTTTTTAATAAAAGAATATTCTTTAAATTAAAGCTATCGAATTCAGTTAATGATTTTTTAAATAAAAGAATATTATTTAAATTAAAGCTATCGAGTTCAGTTGAACAATGTAAGTTTCACACTAGTAGCTTAATAAGGTTTCCCTGCTACAAAGGTTTGTTTTTTAGTTTATTATGAAAATTTAGTTACTTACTCGAAACTGATATTTATAAGATTTTTTGAACTCGTGGACATAATGCGTGTGTAGCTATACAAATTTGTTATTAAAGGAAATGGAAGTGTCATTTATTTTATAAGAGCTGTAAGGAAATATTGTATTCTTTTTTAAACGAAGAAGTTATTAGTTTTGACATAAGTTTTAGAGATTTTTTTTCATTGATTGTTGTTACAACTGTGGTGTCCAACGCAGCTTACGCTAATCTCGACTATCATATCATAGTGTTAAGTTTATATGTTCTTTTGGGAGGAGAGCAGAGATGGGAGTTATGGTAGGGTAGAAAGTGTGTTGAGGGATATAGATGTCTCACTCGTTGGATTACACTCGGTATGTTGTTGTTGAATGTATCTGTTGTGTTCCGAAAATCCTAACGATTGTGGTTGTGAAGTTGTAATTTCAATCTAATTGTGCATTTCATTATTGTTAGTGTTACCTGCTGTTGTTAATATCACCAAGATTGATTTATCTTATTTTGCCTCATAAAATCATGTTTGTGCTCCTTGTGCTTGAACTTGTATTTTCTGCTTCTCTACATCATTCGAAAAGTCTGTTTTTCGATCAGCGAGGGCTGGCAAACTGATCTATGCTTGTTCTTGTATCTTTTGCAGGTTGATATTTTAACAGATAGAAGCTGTTAAGTGCGATTTGTGCTTAGAGCAGGTAATGATAGCCATATAGTATGGAATCACACAATCTGTATGGATATGGTGCGACTGATGTGAATTTGCCATATTCTTACTCTATGACTACTACCCCTTCGATACCTAATAGGCTGTTGGGAACATTGAAATTTGATTCGGGAAATTCTCCGAATTCTCCATTTGCAAACTATAATGATCCTGGTACCCCTACCACATTAAGTGATAGCCTGGAGCAACACAGCTCTACTGAAAATATATCAGGGACTAGTCCTTGCAGTAATTCCTCGCGGGATTATAATCATTATTTCTGTAGGCCTAGCCCCTCTCCAGATTTCCGCCATAACAATCTTCTGGTTTATTCTGGTGATAATTCTTTACTCCAGTATGCAAATCACAGTCACAACATGAAACATGCGCTGCTTCAGTTAGAGACCGCTTTAATGGGGCCAGAAGAAGTCACAACATCCAGCCCCTCTGCAGGGGAAATTCAGCAGCCACAAGCATCAGGTGGTCAGAGGTCCGGTATGTGGCACCAAGATGGCCAGGTTCCGTATCGAATTGAAACACAGCCATCACATGTTTCTGTTTTTGGCATATCAGGCAATATAATTCAAAGTGAGAAGCATCACAAACCGATGGTGGATTATCCGTTGCAGGGGATTCCTTTTGGCAACCTAAACGAGCTGCTTATCGCGTGTGCCAGAGCTCTTGCTGAGAACAACTTGGATGATTTTGAAAAATTGATTGCCAAGGCAAGAAGTGCTGTGTCCATTACTGGTGATCCAATCCAGCGTCTCGGTGCTTACATCGTAGAAGGGCTAGTAGCGAGAAAAGAAGCATCCGGAACCAACATATACAGGGCTCTCAGGTGTAAGGAACCAGCAGGCAGGGACTTGCTTTCCTACATGCATATCTTATATGAGATATGCCCTTATCTGAAGTTCGGTTACATGGCTGCAAATGGTGCAATAGCAGATGCGTGTAGAAATGAAAATCGCATTCACATTATAGACTTCCAAATTGCACAAGGGACTCAATGGATGACTCTTCTTCAAGCTCTTGCGGCCAGGCCTAGCGGTGCACCTTATGTACGTATTACAGGTATTGATGATCCAGTTTCAAAATACGCCCGAGGAGATGGATTGGCCGTAGTGGGGAAAAAGCTCGCAGCAATTTCTGAGAAATTCAACATTCCTGTTGAGTTTCATGCTGTACCAGTTTTCGCTCCTGAAGTCACCAGGGATATGCTTAATGTGAGGCCTGGTGAGGCTCTGGCAGTAAACTTCCCTTTGACACTTCACCACACACCTGATGAGAGCGTTGACGTGACTAATCCAAGGGATGAGCTTCTAAGGATGGTGAAGTCGTTTTCTCCAAAGGTTGTCACGTTGGTGGAACAAGAATCAAACACAAACACCGCCCCCTTTTTCCCTCGATTTCAAGAAGCTCTAGACTACTATTCTGCAATGTTCGAGTCCATAGATGTGACATTAGAAAGGGACAGGAAGGAAAGAATCAACGTGGAGCAGCATTGCTTGGCAAGGGATATAGTTAACGTCATAGCATGTGAGGGCATGGAAAGAGTGGAACGCCACGAGCTATTAGGGAAATGGAAATTGAGGTTCACAATGGCAGGGTTCCACCAGTATCCTTTGAGCTCTTACGTAAATTCGGTGATAAAGAGCCTCATGAGGTGCTACTCAGAACATTATACACTGGTGGAGAAAGATGGAGCTATGTTGTTGGGATGGAAAAAGAGGAACCTAATCTCTGCATCAGCTTGGCACTGAAGAAAATTACGAAAGGACAGCCTGGTGGACTAAGCTCTCGGGGTCTAGTGAAGATCTAGTTTAGCAAATAACAAGTATGTAAGTTCAGTAAGTGGAGAAAGCAGCAGATGAAATAGCCTTTCTTTCATGTTATGTAGTTTCACTCTTCCATAGATAATTTCATGTATCAAAAACTATATTGTTTATAGACATCTCTTATTATGTTCATCTGTTTGTCCCTTTAATTTGGAATTTTTCTTGCATAATCTTCACGGAAATGTATTTTGTAAACATTAGACTTTATAAGTGCGAACAACAACAAAATAAGAGTTGTAACATCCTAATAAATTTCTCATCAACAAAACACAAGAGAGATATTGATATATTAGGATTAAGATATATAAGGGTACAATAATTAGTAACGCATTTTAACACAAGAGAGATATTGATATATTAGGATTAAGATATATAAGGGTACAATAATTAGTAACGCATTTTAACACGAGAGATATTGATATATTAGGACTAAGATATATAAGGGTACAGTAATTAGTAACGCATTTTAAAGTCGTACAAATAACGCATTTTAAAGGCGTACAAATGTCCAAAGTAGACAATGAGGTGGGCTCTTTCCTAAAGAGAGGGGGAGGGGATGTGTGACACCCTAGGCAAGTACTCACATGTTATAAAAGTTGTGTAGGCCTTTAGCTCAAAATGGGCTATTACAAAGAGGACATCACATTTCCTTTTTAGCATTATCTTTGTGAACTATAGAAACTAGAAACAAATAAAAGGCCCAATTGGCATGCCAGCTCTATTTTGTGTGTGATATAAAAAAGTTATATTGTGTATCACACAATAAATATACATAAATCAAATTATATACCAATTAATCCCATTATAGTATTAATAAGTAATGTGTTTAGATATATTTTTTTCCATCTAAACAAGGCATCTATCAATTCATTAAGGACGTGAATCATGATACGTCCAACAAAATATATAACATTATTTTTCTTATAAGAATATTTTCAGTCAGCAAAATATATAATTTAGGCTATTTCCACGTTGGTAAAAGGTCAAAAACACGTCTTTTGATATGTCAGCAAAATATACTTAATAGACACAATTTAAGCATGTTGAAATTTTTAATATAAATTTTTTAGTTTAAACGATAAAATAAAAGTATCGAACAAACTTAGAAGTACCAAAATAATATAAAGTCAATTTGTATGACAAAATGCTTTCGAAGACCAAATCCTTTGTAGGGTCCAATTATGGCAGTTCCACCAAATTTTATAGCTACGATATAGAAGTAATTAAGATGCATATCTTCATGTTTGTTAAAAATACTACTGCTAATTAGTAAGAAAAATAATTTCACTGATTTATCACATTCTGTTTTAATCCTTAAAAAGTAAATTAATTAATGTTTAATGTAAATTAATCACTTTTCAATTTAATGAAAACAATTCAAATAAATGACTTAAATCAATGGCTAGATTCATATATAGATATCAAATCGAAACCAAATCTAATTTAGTCAAATTAAGCTCTCCTAAGGGAATCAAGATATTAAAAAATTAATCAAAATGGTCATTCAAATAATTGATTAAATTAAAAATAATTCAACAAATACTCAATACATATATACTTTACATACATCAACTAGAAAACTAAACAACAAATTTGTTCTGCTATCTACGTGAAAGATCACAAAATATATTAACTCATGTAAAAGGAGGGGGTCGTAGTGGTGACAACTTCGGTTGTTAAAATAACCATATTTGTTTTTAAATAAAAAATAATCGTGTGACAAGTTATTAATTTCATCTCTAAATTATTAACAATCTTAAAAATATTTATTATATTAAATAAATAAACTTAAATATACTCTTGATTCACATATTCAAACTCTTGTAGGAGTATTTTGCTCTAAATAAAAAACTTAAAAAAACTATTTACTAAACTTTGCTAGAAATTCAGTATTTATTTCACTCACGTTATAAAATCAAAGGTTTATTTAAATACAATCAATTAAATAAAAAAATATGTTTAACGACAATAAACCGTTCAGGAATGAAACTCTAATAAGTCACACCAAATTAAAATCATTTTCAAATACTTCCCTCTGAAACATAATAAACATGTTTTTTTTTTTCCACAAAAATATACTTAATTGACAGGTAATTATGTCCTAAACATTTCCATAATCCTTATTTTTTTGGCAAAAGACAAAAATCACATACTTTTAAGGAAAAATTATCATTTGTCCTTCTTAAGTTTATAATGACAAAAATCCCTCAAATGATACAGTAATATAAGCGTTGATACACTAATCTGATACGCGAGATACATTAATTATTAAGTAAGATACATTACATCTTATATATAATATACTAATTTAATGTATATTTTATACATAATATGTTAATTTGATAGACGAAATAAATTAATTTAATGTATAAAAATAAGAAATTTTGAAAATTTATAAAATTAACAAAGATGAGATTTTTGTTATTTATTATTTTTTAAAAAAAAAACACCCTATAAAAACAGGGCTACTTCTCTTTTCCTTCTCACCAACAAACCTGCAACTCACAAAAACACATGTATTAGCCGCCAATCCCATCCAAAATAAAAAAAAAACCAAAAAAATGTCAAAATCCTCTTCAGTAGATCAAAATCTACTCGGTGACCGGAATGACCTTCGGGCACCGCTTATTCCGTCGGCTGGTGCCGGATATTTAAAACAAAAAAAAGTAACAATGGATCAAATGTTGGAAAAATACTGCGGCGATTTTGGTTGGTGGCAATTTAGTCATTTTGTATTAACGAGCTTTGCGTGGGCTCTAGAAGGAATTCACACTATGGTTATGATTTTCGCCGATCGTGAACCGGCTTGGCGGTGTTCGCCGAACCGGTTGTGCGATTCAACCGCGAAAAGTGTGTGCGGGCTTGAACCGGGTTCATGGGAATGGACCGGTGGAGCTGCAAGTTCTACGGTATCAGAGTTTGGTTTAATTTGTGGACAGAAATATAAAGTTGGACTTGTCCAATCCTTATTTTTCGCTGCCTGCATGATCGGTACGTCTGTTACTTTTACTGTTAATTTTGTTCGTTTAATTTTGACTTGATTTTAATTTTTTTTATCGTAAATAAGAAAAAAAGTATGTTGAATGAGGCGTAGACACATGCTAATGTGTTCGTTTGATTTTGATTTGATTTTAATTTTTTTTATCATGAATAAGAAAAAAAGCATGTTGAGTGAGGCACAGACATGCTAATTTGTTCGTTTGATTTTAATTTTTTATCGTGAATAAAAAAAAGCATGTTGAGTGATGCGTAGACACATGCTAATTTGTTCGTTTGATTTTGATTTGATTTTAATTTTTTTTATGGTGAATAAGAATAAAAGCATGCTGAGTGAGGCGTAGACACATGCTATATCACATTTAATTATTTACCACACGAAAATGCTTTGGATTATTTTGTCGTTTCTTTTATCAGTTTGTACAAAGTAGACGAAGATGTGTTATTTGGAATATTTTATTTTAGGTATAAGAATAAAAAAAGTACAATGATTGAATCCAAATCTTTGTTTGCTAAGGAATTGTTAATAATTCATATTCTAAGTCTTGTCAAAATCTCAATTAAATTTAATGACACAAATGACAATGTATGTCAGAGAGACGTAATTAATTGAAGATAAAGGACAATAATAATAATATATGGGTTTCCTACTTCTTTTTAATCAAGTTCATCGTATAAAATGATTATATTAAAGTTAAATTTATCTTCTTGCAAAAAAGGAAAAAAGGTCAGGATAAACTTGACAAGTGAAATATACTTTTAGTATATAGTATATACTTTTAGGTTAGTATTAGAATATCCTTTTCTTTTTTAATTTCATACTAATTACACACCCACCCCTTTTTGGATACTTAAGAATATGCTTTGCTCGATCCGCCGTATCTTCCTTCTTTCCATGTGTGAGGTAGATAGTTGTTACTATCGAGTTTTAACTCAATCTAAAAAGTTAATTCATTCGATAAGTATTGTTTCAAATTAAATTATAAATAGAAGTGGTAAATTATGAATTGAAACGAGTATATATTATAATAAAAGATTAAGTTTTAGTTCAATTTTGAAAATTAATTTTTGAGATGAATTATCTTAAGGTGTATATAAGGATTAAAGTTTGTAACAAAATTAAACTATTTTAAATATTAAAATAAGTTAAAAAGAAATATGAAATAAGGGTATATAAAAAAAGATAAAACTCTAGAGCAAGGAGGAGGTGTTAGGTGTATCGAGATTTACATGAATTATTACTATTTATTGTTACTCAAAATAAAATATACGTATGGACCAGAGAAAGCTTATTAATGTAATGTCATGTCATGTTACCTGTAACAGGAATTGTCTAGAAAAATAAATAATTAGATATCACTATAGTGATTTAATATTATAATAAATACTGTAGTGATCCAGAGAGCAAATCCTTATCAAAATTATCATTGATGATGATGACAAGCAGTTTCTTTTGACTTGTCCATATATTTATTTTATTTTACTCAATTATTTCGTATGACACCTTGTTTATTTTCCCATGCATCACTGAAACGTGTAAGATTAACATCCTACCACCAAAAGAATGTTGTATGATGTTGCACCACCAAATTTTTGTCCAAAAGTATTTGTACATTGGATTAATACAATTTATGCTATCACAAAAATGACTTTTAACAAAAATAAATATAAATATTAGTTAAGGGTATTAAAATTTTTATCGATATTAATTAATTGTTATTAAAATCGATGATTGTATTAGTACTTGATAGTAAATATGATTGAATTTGCGAGTTATTGCATAGGAGCAGGGGTTATCAAAAATTATTTTTGTTGTAGTGTTACTCCAAAGAGTAGCGGCCGCAGGTTTCCGTTGTCATGAAGAAAAATTTGACTGAATTTTGCTAAAACAGATTGAAATTAATGATTTTCAGGTGCTGGAGTATTTGGACATTTATCAGATTCCAAATTGGGAAGAAAAGGCTCTTTAACTATAGTTTGCATTATGAATGCAATCTTTGGTTGTTTGACTGCAACTTCTTCGGATTATTGGACTTATACCTTATTCCGTTTTCTCTCCGGTTTCAGCACCGGCGGGACTGGCCTTTGCGCGTTCGTTCTTGCCACTGAACCCGTAGGCCAGTCCTGGCGTGGTGTAGCTGGAATGTCCACTTTTTATTTCTTCTCTATTGGAATTGCTGCCTTATCCGCCATTGCATATTTCTTCCAAACGTGGCGATCACTCTACATAGCTTCATCAATTCCATCAGTTATATTTGTTATCTTACTACTCCCTTTCATTCACGAGTCACCTCGTTGGTGTCTCGTGAGGGGGAAAATTGACGAAGCTATGAAGATCATGAACAGAATTGCTAGATCTAACGGTAAACATCTCCCTGATGACGTTGTTGTTGCTCTAGATAGTGAAGTGAATGATGATGTTCCTGATTCTCAATCCGTATCAAAAGAAGCCCTAAACGGATCCTTATTAGATGTACTCAGGCTTCCTTTGACACGATTTCGGTTATTCTTAGCTGTGCTGATCAACTTCCTTTGCTCGGTTGTTTACTACGGGTTGAGCCTGAATGCTGTAAACCTCGGGACCAACCTCTACCTCAACGTTGCCCTTAACGCGGTTGCTGAAATGCCTGCCTATTTTTTAACAGCATTAGTGTTGGACAAGCTTGGTAGAAAGCCGTTAGCGATAGGAACAATGTGGTTCAGCGGTATATTCTGTTTAGCTGGAAGTTTGGCGAAGGGTGATGATCGTACGTGGAAGTTGGTTCGGATGGTGTGTGGCGTGCTAGGTATATTTGGCATGGCGGGGACTTACAATCTACTATTCGTGTATTCGATGGAGTTGTTTCCTACCGTGGTGAGAAATGCTGCGTTGGGATGTGCAACGCAGGCGTCACAAATGGGGGCCATTTTGGCCCCCTTTGTAGTTGTTTTAGGGGGTGGGATTCCATTTGCTGTGTTTGCATTTTGTGGAATTGCAGGAGGCTTATTGGTAATTTACTTGCCAGAGACTTTAAACAGGCCATTATATGATACAATGGCTGGAATGGAAGAAGCTGAAGCAAAGAAACCAAGCATTTTATCTTAATTTGCTAGTTTTTTGAGAACTTTTTTTGTGTGTACTTTTAGTTGTTGAATGTAATTTTGGGTTGGATTGTAGTGCTAAGAGTTGATCTTATGTTAGGTTGTCATAAGGCATATGCCTGGTCATAACAAGGTAAGCATGAAATTGTGCTCTATGGTGAGTGGTGGAGAAGGATAGAGGATGGTCAGATAAATATCTTTTCGAAAAAATTATATAATATATTATAAAAAGTAACATTCACCATGTTATATATCATGTTATATTCTTTATAATGAACTATCATTGTGTGATAAGCAAAAAAAAAAAAGCAATATTATTTCGTTTGATATATCCAAGACATTAGTAACTAAACTCAATCATTAACGGATGATTTATTAAAGCTTCATACAGATGAATCAGCTCAATGTAATTTGGATCAATAATGTCAAACAAAAAAAGCACCCAAACAAGAGTAACTGCGCGCGTACTTTGTCTTGTTTATGTTGCTGGTGTGGTTTACAGGCTATTACATAGTAAAGGAAAGTACAGAGTTAGCTCGATAGTGTTATAAAAAATATGTGTCTTAGGTCTCCAAATTTAAAGTGCCTCATTTTTAACAAAAAGTATGTTATCAGTTATTTTTTTAATTAATATTAAATATTATTTATAGAAAAAATAAATTTTTCATGAAAAATGAAGGAATTATTAGAAGAAGTTCGACATATTTGGAGTACTATATAATTTAAAATATGAGTGATTATATTATTAATTGAAAACTAGAAGAAATAAATTATATAAAAGTTATCCAAATTTAAGGCCCCATTTAATTTTTGCTTTAGGCCATTAAAATACCTGAGCCGCTATTCACTGATACGACAGAGGTGGTAGCCAATGGTGGGTGATCCTGCATTTTTTAAAAAAAATTAGTGTTTACAACATTACTTCACCATGAATTCGAACACTAGAACAAATGTTCATAACTTTTCTTTTTTATTCAACTAATCCAAAGCCACCAACCTAAGTTTAATTTGCTTCACCTTCTTGCAATCCATCTATCGTATCGTAAAGTGGCTTGGTTAGCGTCTCAGGTAAATACATTACCAAAAATCCTCCAATAATACCACATATCCCAAATACAGCAAACGGCACTCCATCCCCTAAAACAACTATAATAGGAGCCAAAATTGCCCCAAAATTTATGGCTTGCTTCGAGCATCCTAGTGCTGCATTTCTCACTACAGTTGGAAACAATTCCATGCCATACACAAGCAACAAATTAAAAGTACCAGAAATTCCAAATATCCCAAGCAATCCGCACACCATAGGAATAAATTTCCACGTCTCATCGATGATCTTCAAAATACTCCCTACTAAGCAGAAAATCGCACTGAACCACATTGTCCCTATGGCTAACGGTTTTCTACCAATCCTGTCGAGTACTAACGATGATAATAAATAGGCAGGCATTTCAGAAACCGAATTAAGTGCAACGTTGAGGTATAAATTAGTTCCGAGATTAACCGCGTTTAAACTCAACCCGTAATACACAATGGAACAAAAGAAGTTAGTAGCCACAGCGACCAACAACCGAATCCGCGTGACAGGAGATCTTAATACATCTAAAATTGATCTGTTTATGCCTTTTTTCGTATTGAATCGACAATTATTAGGAGTATCGTCCTTTGATACTACTGCACTATCGAGGGCAAGAACAACGTCATTAGGGATGCTTTGTTTACCATTAGAAACCGCGATTTTCTGCATAATTTTCATAGCTTCGTCTACTTTTCCTCTAACGAGGTACCATCTAGGTGACTCGTGGAGGAAAGGTAATACGAAGATAACGAAAATAAGGGAAGGGATTGATGAAGCAATGTAGAGAGATCGCCACGGTTGGATGAAATAAGCAATGACGGATACAACGACTATTCCAGTAGAGTATAGATATAAAGTGGACATTCCAGCTACGCCACGCCATGATTGGCCAACGGGTTCAGTGGCGAGAACGAAAGCACAAAGGCCGGTTCCGCCGTTGCTGAAACCGGAGAGAAATCGGAACAGGACGTAGGTTGAGTAATCGGAAGAGAATGCAGTTAAAATACTAAAAATAGCATTCAAAATGCAAACTATAGTTAAAGAGCCTTTTCTCCCTAATTTTGTATCTGATAAATGTCCAAATACTCCCGCACCTGTGAAAAAAAAAATCAATTTTAAAAAATGTGTTACCATATATACTATCATTATCTATATTTTTAAAATATTATGTATTTGACTACTAATTAAAAAATTTCTATTATATATTGAGAAAGATATATTTAGATACATATATCTTTACTATTGAATATATTAAAAAAGAGAGAGCCGAGTGAGATGGGGAGATTGTTATGTATTCAAAATATATGCTAGTCACACTAGATAAATGCAAATATTTGTATGTAGATATCATATGCATATGAGAGTGACGAGCGAGATGGAACAACCGGCGTGAGGGAAGTGAACGAGATTTGTAATGTATCGAAGATATACACGAATCAACTTGAATACAACAAATCAAGAATAAATTACACCTAATTTTAATCATATTTATCTCGAGATACATGTATGTGGACATATCTGAACGTATCTAGACGCACCAAAATCTAAGGTCTGCATTCGATTTCGGTTTAGTTTTCTACAAATCGATTTATTTTTTTTCGATTTTTGGTTTTTAAAAAGTGTACCCTATCCAAACCAAAATAAAGTTGGTTTGTTTTTGTTTTTGTTTTTCCTTTTCGGTTTGATTTTTTTGATTTAGTTATTTGGTTATGTCAAAAATTAAAAACATAATATATATATATATATTATCATTCTTTTGATTTTTCTTTTTCTAAATCCGAAATCAATCTAAGTAAATTATAAATTGAAAATCAAACAAAAAAATCAATCCAAACTAGTATTCAATTCAATTTTTCAATATAATCTAAATAATACACATCCCTACTGAATCTAGTAAATAATTATCTCCCAAACTATATCGAAGTAACGATTTTGATTTTTCAATAATAATAACTAAAAAGTGGCTATTTATGAAAAGACGTACCGATCATGCAGCCAGCGAAAAATATAGATTGAACAAGCCCAACCTTATACTTTTCTCCGCATATTAATCCAAATTCGGACATCGTAGAACTTCCCTTTCCACCTGTCCATTGCCACGAGCCGGGTTCAGAAGAACACCGGCTCGTTGCACCAGCGTGGCTCGTCACATAATGCCACGCTGGTTCACGATCCGCAAAGATCATAACCATGGTTAGAATCCCCTCTAGTAACCAAGCCAAGCAGGTTAACACTAGGTGTCTCACCTGCCACAACCCGAACTCCCCGCAATACTTCTCCAACATCTCATCCATTGTTATTTTTTTCGAGTTCGCCTCCTCCTGAGAGGAGGCGAGTGGCGACCTGAGGTCGCCATCGTCGTGTAAGTTGTGGTTTGATGATAACGCCGAAGACATTTATTATTTTACCTATTAATGATATTATATTGTACCACAACGATATTTAAAGACTAATTTGCAAATATGATGAGATTGTGCACCTATATTATAGCACATGCATGTGATTATAAAAGTTCCTGTAGAAATTTATGACGGACCACCTTCTGTAGCATAATAGTTACCATTTTTAACTACTAATGAATTATGAAAAAGAATAAGATATAGATACTAGGTATTTAGTTACATATTCTGTAGAACATGTTAATTATTTAGACTACTTTAGTGAATAATTACATGTAGAATCGAATTCTTATTAATAAGCTAAGTAAGACGGATTATTTATTTTTGATGTCACAATGTTGAATTATCTAAAACTATTTTAAAAAAATATTCTATATCTGTACTGTATTCTTGATATTTTTGAAGAGTCCGAGTAACATATTGGTGAAAGTTTATTGATAGATGAGTATATATTTACTATTATTTAAATTAAATTTCCCTGCAAATTTTTAGTCATCTATTGTCTGTATAAGTAATATTGGAGTTATCTGGAAAAAGAGCATTTGAAAGTTAAAAGTGTTTTTTTGTTAATATAAAAATATTGTATTTGGAATTTGGAATTGAAATAACGAATCAATTATATTAACAAAAACACTTGTTTAAAATAATCACCATATATCTTTTAAAATTTTAGAAACCAACCAAATTTATGTCCAAATGGCCGTCTTTTATTTTATTTTATTGACTTTTTAATAGCTTCTTAAGTTTAATTAGCTAATACTCCTATTATGTTTAATTATTACTATCACATCACAATAATTATTGTAGTACATTTAATTTCTTCTTTATATGTCAACTTTTTGGCGAAAGATTGACTCTTAGATAAACTTTTATTTCTTATATTTATAACTAGGTAGGGGCTTCGCACCATCATTAAATTAAATTATTAAATAAAATATTTAATATTTTAAACTTTTCTGTAGCTAATTATTGTATAGAGTTGGAGGGAAAAAAAAGAAGATGAATAAGATATTAGCTACGGAAAGATGCGACGTGCCACGTCATTGTCTATATTTATTTATAAATATTTTATAATTAAAAAAAGTAAAAAAGAGGAGAAAAAATAAGTAAATTTATTAAGAGTAGAAATTAGAAAAGTGTAAGTTATGAATAGTTACTCTTTTGTAAATTGGTATTCCAAAAGTCTCTGGTGTAAATGTTCTCACTAATAAAATATTTATTTATAATAAATAAATTGCATAATTTACTTTTATAATAAATAATTAATTGATAAGATGTGCGTATAGCTTTCATTAATTCTTGTACTGCAACTATATAGACAGCTTAAAATTAAATATGATACTTGTATATTGTCAAATTGATTAAAGATATATGAAATGGCTACGTGGAAATGAAAATGCACACATTATTATTATTATTATATTCTTAAAATCAATGACAATATCTTTGATAACGATATCTTGCAATTCATATTGCATACATATAGAAATAAATTGAGGTAGATGCATTCTTTATTTAAGACAGAATCAGAAGTGAACAGAAGGTAATTTCTAATAGTTATTTTGAAAAATTTGAAGCCCCTCTCAATGTACAGTAATAAAAGGATAACTAGTTTGATTCAACATATGCTAATAAAGAAAAAGAATTAAGATGAAACAAGCTTGAATTTTTAACTAGGAAAACAAAATAATAACTATAAATTATTTTAGTTATTTGATGAACATCGATGTGTGAAGTGTTTTACATTAGAATAAACAATAATTATAAGTAGCAAATTTGTTTGGACCTAAAATGAGACAAAAGTTGGTCCAATTTAGGACCAAATTTGTTATTGATTCGGTCCTTTCTCCACACCCACGAGGATGGTAATAGGGCGGAGCGGATTGAGCTTAAAATGTAAAATTTATAATTTATTATATTTGCCTTGCATAATTTTTTTATTTTCAATGTGCCCGCCCTAATCTACCATGTATAAACACGGTTTGCATTTTTTGATATTTTTTTTCTAGTTAAGTTTGATACTAAAATGAAATTCATAAAATTAATTTTTTTAATTAAGTTGTATTAATTTAATAGAATAGTGACTCAAAAAATATATTTAATTATCTTTAGTAGCTTTAGAAAAATTATCTTAATACATAATGCTTTGTCCCTCTTATAACATGTAAAAATTTAAAATCAAATTTCAACTCACATAAAACTATTTATACCTGCATCCTGCCCCGCTCTATATTTGTTTCTTTTAAAAATCATTTCACCCAAACCGCATAGCCTTTTAACTTGCCCCACCTCCATAGCCTTAAACCAATCCAGCACCGCATCTATCCCACTCTATTTTCATCCCTACACGAATTAATTTTATTCGTAATAAAAGCTAAATGTGAACCTTAGAGATATCGATTTGATTAGGCAAATTTTATATCATAATGTTAAACACTGATTTCCTCCACCATGAGACGAAATTACCACTTGATTAGGATCTTTATCAAATTAAATAAAAATTCTTTCTTTCTTTTGCATGTGTATGAATAAAACTAGAACATCTGTATTTGAGTCTGTCGAATTAAATGAAAGATAAAAAGGGAAGCAAGTATATAAATTTAGAGAGACGATATACAACAAGTATACAATGATGATTGGGCTAAGACTCCAAATTTCGGCAGATTTAACATTTTAAAGAGCCTTTTTTGCACGAATTCCCTAGATTCTTTGCATGATATTGCCTATTTTAAGGCCTTCTTTTCAAATTCCATCCCTATTAGTTTGGTGAGCTAAATTTGGTTACATATAAATCAATTACGTTTTATTTTTATTCGTTTGTTCTACTATTCATTTTAGTCGTATATAGCCAATCAGGTGAAAATTTAGATAGTGGTTGAGTATATATGAAACTTAAACATAGTAAATTGAGGATGATAGAAGAAAAAATACAATAGAATCAAAAAAAAAGAAAAAAGAGACAAGTAGATTGAAGGAAAAAATAAAAGACGTCAAAAATAAAAAAGAAGCTTTTTACAGAGAGAAAATTGAAAAAAAAAAAAAGAAAGAGAAAAGCTCAAAAAGCATTAACAAGGGTGTTGAGAGAATTAAAGAAGAAGAAATAGCCTTTAAAAGTCAAAATATGACCGTTATTGCCTTTTTAAGGTGTCTCAAGCTCTTCCTTCGACTGAATCACACGCTTCATGTGGGTTAATTTTACATAGGATGCCACATAAAAAAAGTGTTCAAAATATTAGTTTGGATAGGTTCAGAAGACAAAAGTCTAAGTATGAGTATCCATAACACAATCCAATATAAGTACGAGGGTCCACCAGACTATTCTGACTTATTTAAATAGAAAATCCAAATAAGTGATTTTTTTTTATGTAACTTAACAAATATTATTACCTATACAATGAATAATGCCATTAATTGTTATAAAATGTCTTAAGAAGAATCGATGATCGTATCTCATGGCTTTTCTTCATACAGATCTTAAAGAGATGTAATGATTAATTAATGATATACTAATTGAGAGAGTGAAATTTTAATTTTTTAACAGATAGCAAATTAATTAAAAAAATTTAAAAATGAGGAAAAAAATCTTCTAACCCATGAAGAGGCGTTTCACCTAGGGGTGTGCAAAAACTGAATCGATTGATAAATCAAATCGAAAAAAATGTTATTGGGTTATTGGGTTTTTAATGGGTTTATAAAAAAATTCTATTGGGTTATTAGTTCGATATCGATTTTTACTATTAGGTTATTGGGTAAACCGATAACCCAATAAGACGTAATAATTTATTATTTCACCCTTTCTAATTATTAAATACTAATAATTTAATATATAATTAGACACTATAACTATATCAAATTATTAGTACTTTAACAACTTCACACTAGGACAGTTTATTAGTTTTTACTACATACCTAAAGATTAAAGTAAGAGGTTCACAATTGTAGCTATTTTGATTTTAATTTTCGTTGGACTAGTTTAATTTAGTTTACCATACTATATTTTCGTGATAACATGTAATTATAGCTTTCATACTATATTTTCTCTTATTGATGCAATTTCTCATTATCATTTTTGTTTCAATATATCAAAGCATTTGGAGAAGTGAGAAAACATATAATATTTACGGACATTTTTTTATTGGGTAAATCGAAAATCGAACCGATAATGATTAAAAACCGACAAATCAAAAACCGGAAAAAGTATCTTATCGATTTATATTTAAAAAACCGAAAACCGAACCAAACCGACTTATACACACCCTAGTTATGTCATCTTATTTATGCATGTCTTTATTATATATATAATTCATCATTTATTCATGAATATAGTGATGTGCAAGAATTAGTGGTGGATAATTCTCTAAATGTTGCAACTAATTGATAATCTTTGAAATTTCTTTTACAAAATGAGAAGAATATGTAAAATATATAAGTATACTTGTGTATAGATAGTTCTGATCGGATTTTTTCATTACATGGAAGAAAAGTTATATTATATGGAATAAATATGTAATAGATAGTTTTGATCGCATTCTTTCATTAAACAAAATGAAAGCTATATTAATTATTGTATAGAATTGGAAACAGAACTTGGGCCATGTAATTATTTTCTTTTAGTTAATTATTGTATAGAATTGGAAAAAAAATGTCAAAAGAATAAAATAAAATAAAGATAAACAAGATTTTGGTCATAGAGATGCCACATCACTTTCTACATATAGTTTTATATTATGTAAATATAGATATAGATTAAAATATATATTTATTTATAACTAAAAGAAGGTCAAAAAAATAGATTTTTTTAAATATTTAGAGTAGAAATTAGAAAGGCGCGAGTCCTTGTAAATTATAATACCAAGAGTCTTTATTGTAAATGTTCTTTCATTAATTATGTTTATTTATAATAAATTAAATAATTCACTTTTATAATAAAAGTAATTAATTATAAAGGCGATCTGCAGCTCAATTGGTAAGAGGCGATCTTCTTGGGAGGGATGTAAAGGAGCCATAGGTCACGGGTTCAATTCTCCCTTGAGGCTGCATGCCAATAAGAGGGGATTAAAAAGAGCGAATGGCCGCCCATGGCAGAGACAATACCTGAATATGTGGATCCCGAGGGGGTTGTCACATATACAATACTAATTTTTTCTTCATTTTTTAAAACATAAATTAAATGATGTTGCATAAAATGAAAAAAGAGTACGTACCAATCATGCAGCCAGCAAAAAATATAGATTGAACAAGCCCAACCTTATACTTTTCTCCACATATTAATCCGAATTCGATGTTAGAACTTCCCGTTCCACCTGTCCGTTCCCACGAGCCCGGTTCTGAAGAACACCGGCTCGTTGTACCAGCGTGGCTCGTCATATAGTACCATGCTGGTTCACGATCCGCTAAGATCAAGACCATAGAGTGAATCCCCTCTAGAGACCAAGCCAAGCTGGTTAACACAAGATGTCTCAGTTGCCACAACCCGAAATCCCCACAGTACTTCAACATCTCATCCATCGTTAATTTTTTTTGGGTTTGCTTCTTTACGGACGAGAGGCGACCTGAGGTCGCCTCTGTCTAATCAGCTGTTTGAAGATAACGCCGATGACATTTATTAATGTATTATTCAAAAACCTATGTGTAGCTTGCAAATATGAGATTTGTGTATATTTTATCTTAAACACCTCTTTTTGTAGACTTTTTAAACGAAATGAGGAACTCATGTCACTATAAAAATACTGGTAGGAATTTAATGTGTTATTTCGTTTGTTCCTTTTTAGTTGTCATGTTGACTATCGAGGTTAATTTATTTATTTTAAAATTTAAATTGAATAACTTTAATTTGATATTTTAAAATACAAATTTAGATATTAAAATATTGTACAAAAAATATTATTAATTATTTTTTTCATATCAATATGATGAAATAATACGTCTCAAATTATTAGTCAAAATTCATATATCGTTTGACTCTGAAAATGAAAATTGTGACAACTAATAAGAAACAGAGGGAGTAGCTTTTGAATTGCTGATGGATTATTAAAAAGGGGAACTTTCACAAATAGAGTCACTATAATAATCTTAATTATGCACCATAATTAGAGTTCGTATATTTTTGGGCTATAGCTATAATTTAAGTGGTTTCATTTGTATAATTCGCAGATTTGCATAATTTGCGAATGCATTTATACAGTTCAAATATTTTTATATAAATTCATTATTTATAAACATAGTAAACAATTTTATATATATATATATATATATATATATATATATATATATATATACACACTTGAGTATCTCATTTCTATCTTCTTAGAAAATCACGTTTTTCCTTTAAAAAAAAAATCAATAAACCTATATGATTTTTGTATATGTCTTGCGAGAGTATTTTTCCTCCATTTCAAAAAGAATGGTTTTGTTTCCTTTTTTGTCTGTTCAAAATAGAATGAATATTTTTTTTTTTTGCAGTACTTAAACTTCAACTTATTAAAGGAAATTTTGTTATATTTGATATGAATTTTAATTACGAATCACAAAATTAAAAAAGATTTTTTTCTTTTCTTAAACTTCGTTTCAAATCAAATAAATCATTTTTTTTAAACGGAGGAAGTAACATTTTTTACACGCATACACAAATTGAAATATTTTTTCCTTATTTCTTGATCATTGAAATTTGATAGTATTTCTTTCGCTTTTTCTTTGTTGGTAGGAGTGGTTTTTTTTAAACGAAGAGAGTAACATTTTAAATAATGCATATAGGATACTTCTTATTCTTAATTAATAAATATCTAGCACTTGTCAAAAAAAATTGTTATATCGTTATACTTAAGGTATACAACAGCTTAATTTTTATAGATAAATAATATATCAGTATTTATTTTATATATATATTATATAGAAGTGCATTTATTTCTTATAATTATAAGTAAGTCTTTTTGAATATTAAGAGATTTATCTAAGTTTACTGATAGAATGCTTTGAAACTAATTATTTTGGTACTACTTGTTAGTGTAGGCATTTTAATATTATATTTATTTGTATCATTGAATTGCCACATTAATTAACAATAGTGTATATGTTGGAGCAGCCTGCCTTTAAATCATTGTTGCATTTGTGCCTAATTACTCACTTGTTAATCAATGTCTATAGGCATTATTGCCCTTTATTTGTTGATTCCGTTGGAGGTTACTGTTTGACCCAGAAGTTGGTAAAACATGGCCATTACTTCTTTTAACTTATTTCTCTTTTATCCTCGCTCTTATTCTTCCATTATTTTTGTAACATATGTAACTCCTAAGATCATTATCTTCACTATTTACTACATCATTCTAGAAACACTTCTTCTAGTATAAATAATGATGATCTTCATTTGGTTTGGAACACACAACATATAAGAAAAAATATAGAGTGAAAAAGTTAGTTAAAAATAATGTTCTTATTAGTTGAAGGAAGGTATTCTCTTTTGTGGAGCTTTGGACTCAAATCATGTCCAGAGTTCTTGAGTTATACTTTGAAAAGGATGTTGTATTCTGAAGGGGACAAATCAGAGAAGACTATTGCTGAATCGGTGAAAACATTTGTCGCACTGAATATCATACTTTCTTTAATATTTTTTGTACAAGGGAGGTCCAACATTTTTGTACAGGTATTCAAATAAAGACATTTTAACTTTTTAACTTTAGTTTAAGATCAAAAGATTCAAATATTTTCTATACTTACGTATCAAATTATAACCGGGCAAACACGGAGGAAGTACTTGCAAACAGATCGAGCAAAAAAAAATGGAAGATCACAAAGGGTAATTAACAAGATAAAAGAGACAATAGTATAGAACATTTACAGTACAATATGCATACATGATACATCTTCATCACAACTACATACCACCCCACAAAAAAAAAAGGTTTCAGAGAAATTAAAATAAAAAAGGAGTTGGGGAGAAAGCTGGCGCCAAAGCTGAAACTGGAATTCTCCTGCAAAAATATTAGTAAGATGAAAAAGAAATCGTGAGTGGTGAAATCAGAATTATCGTTAAAAGGAGATTCAAAATATATACACATGCAGATATTAAAAATAAATATTTTTCACTCGTTAAAGATAAAATTAAATAAATAAAAACATATTATTTCTAACAATTTAAGCTTTCAAATAAAGAATGTACATACCTAGTATCCTCACAACTACGACGACGGGGTATAGTGGCGGGTGGGGAAGTAGTTATGACTTTTCTCTTCACATTTCTAGGTGGCAGAGCGTTGTCTTCTGAAATGGCCGAAAGTGAAGGCCTCCAATTATTAGGTACTGAATCAACAGTACTCGTTGGTCTATCTCTACCTCTCCTTCGTCTTCTGGTCTTACGGTTAATGGGCTGGGCCGGGCCAGGAACGAGAGGCCCGATGTCTTCAAGTGGAGGCAAACGAGAAGAACAACCACAGCAGGCCATGAGTTCCAAAAGGAACTTCATGATTATTTTTTCTTTTTTGGGTAACAGAGAGTTTGCTAATTTGTATTAAACTTTGTATTTAAAGGCTAACTACTAAATCTTGGAGTTATAATTGAGGGACCCAAAAGTAGTTGGTTGTTATTGTCTCTGGTTTCCACATCCCATTATTGTTTTTTTTTGTTTTCTCAACTTCCACCTCTATCCTTCTTTTACTCCTTATTAATTTCGTGACAGTATTTGATCTGGATATAAAATTTATTTTTAAAAAAAAATTCAAAATTGACGCTTAGGGTCAAGATTAGAAAAGAAGAACGAATAGGATAAGTTCGAGGTCAGCTCTCGAACTTATCCAAATAGACATCTTACTATTTAATGATAAGCTTAGCAAGGAGAATTTATTTGTGATCTATAATTAATTATTAGCATTTCTGTGATTAAAATTGTCTTATTAAGAATAAAACAAATAGTTTAGATTTGAATTGGTTGTCATGACTTTTTTATTGGAAAATATTGGAAGAAGTTGTGAATCATATTGAAAAATAGGAAGTATTTTGTTTTTTTAAAAGAAATTTAACACTAATACACATATATCAAGTAAGAAAGAAAACTATAATTCACTGATTAATTTAAATTCGTACATTACAGAACCATCACAACATTTGGTAAGTAAAATATCCATGTTAATGTCACATTCAAAATAAAACATGATTGAATTTTATCTAAGAATGGTATAATGACACATCCAACACTTCTAGAAATATATATATTACGTGGACAAAATTACCCCAGATGCAGGCAATAACACTAATGTCACATAAATAAATGTAATCCACCTTTTATTTATTTTAGCATATGCTTATTTTATTACTCCATTAATACTTTGGCATTTGTCAACCCAGCCTGCACACAATTGGCCGCTATATTAGACAATAAGTGACACACCACACACAAAGTGACCGTTAAAACTAATAAATAATGTGATTAATAAGTAAAATGAGAAAATAAAAAAAATCAACATATACTACTTGGTTGTACTAACAAAGTAGTGGTACTCAACTACTCGTCCATAAATTTATATGGTACACTTTTTTTTTAATTTTATAACTTTTCATGTTATTATTTTAACGATTTATAGTTATACGGATCAAATATGGCTGGTTTTAGATTATATATTCTAATAAAATTACCTTTTAAATTACATGTTGATTCAAACAATATTAAATAAATAGAGATAAATATCGAGTAGCCAAATTTAGTAAGTAATTTATTGAAGACCCATACCTATCGATCACAATGACACACCATAGGGAGTGCCACATGGGGTAAACTGAGCAAACCACTTGTTTTTCATTAAATGAGAAATCAGAAATGATTAGTTACTCTCAATGGCAAACATCAAGTTTACTTGTGAATGAAGGCAACATCCTACTACATACATTCTAACAAAAATGAATCATCTTTAGCCAACTGTGACCAATACTAGTATTCCATCCGTCTTATTTTACTCTCTTTTTTTTTCGTTTCAAAAAAAAAAAGATACTTTCATTTTCTAATTACTCTTTAGTTTCAATTTTTATATGACATATTAAGATAACAAGATTCAACATAACTCAAGTTTAAACTAAAAAGTTTCAAACACTAGTTTATTTTATTGAACTTTGTATTAAATGAAAATCAAATAAGCAAATTGAAACAAATGCAGTAATTAGGATTAAACAATGAATAAATAAGAGGAAAGATGTAATATCAAGTAACAAGCAAATGACATTAATTTCTCTTATAGAACCATATAAATTTTTGAAAGAGACGAAACATTTATTTGATATAACTTGAATGCCAATTGAAGTCGAGGCAATACCATATGTTAATCTCAATATATATGTCATGTCAAAATCAATCTGTCTTCACACTTCACTACTTCAATTCTATCCAAAAGATGGAACAATTTTTGTGCTTTAACAAAATTGAGTGCTGAAACACAAATGTTATGAAAAGTAGCAAGTCTTTTTCATAAAAGATTAAACTTCAAACATATTATCATATCCAAATTTCATCTATAACAGAAATTTTACTTCCTTAAATGAGAGAGAGTTTAGTATACACCAATGAAGTGTCATGATCCAAAAATCCCTCCTTGTAACATGGAAGCCGCTTTTTAAATCGCGATGAACTGATCATAGTTTACATCTCATTGACTGCCATATGGTGATGAATTGTAATTGCCATATCCAGGTGTTGTATTATTGTTCTGCATTGAGGGAGGTGGTGGTCTTGGTCTTGCGTACTCGGCAAAGATAACCCATCCATCAAGAAACTACAAAACAGATGGTGGAACAGACAAACATGAGTAATGAATTAACTTTCAAGAGCACTATAGCGTATCACCAATGACTATTTATTGGTGGCACCTTGAGAATCAAATGATCAATTGAAAAACAGGAAACATGAGAATCAAATGATAAATCGAAAAACATAAAAGTAGAATACTAAACCACTCCAGAGCAAGTGAAAAAAAAAATTGTGTACATATTATATTGTTTGATCCCCTAGATGCACGAGGCATTTTTTTGAATCTCATGAAAATACTATGTTTGCCAATGGATCAAACTAGTGAGACTTAGGTACCTACTTGGATTGGATTAACACAAGTGCTTATAAACTAAAATAACTTTTAAGCAATTTTCTAGTGTTTGGATAAGTGAATGAAGTGCTAATAAGCACTTAGCGTTAAGCTAAAATGACAAATATAAGCCAAAAGTCATAAGTTAGAATTAACTTATAAGTCAAAACTGACAATCCAAACAGGCTTTTATTAGGTTTCTCCACAAAACTCAGTTATTATGATGCACTGTTTTACAAAATTCAGACTTTAGACCCCACAGCACCTATGAGAAGGAGGAGTTACTATCTCAGTATCTCTCCAGTCTCCCCTATCCTGAAGCAAGTTAAGACCTTCATCATAATTCATAGACAAGATAAGGTTACAGTTGCATCACTAGGATAAGGAAAGGAAGTTCATGAAGCTATTTATACAACAACAACATACACAGAAATCCCACAAATGGGGACTGGTGAGGACAGAGTATACGCGAACTTTACCCTTAGTCCCTAACTCGTGAAATATGAGGACATAATATTTTACCGAGCAAGTCCAGGCCAACCTTGCAATCTTGGTTTGATAAGTATAGTCATAGATTCAACATAAAACATTACATGTATACATATAACAATTACTAAAACGTAAATGATATGATCTAAGAAACTGACTTACGCTAAATAAAAAAGGGTTGAAAGATATGTTATTAAGTTATAATTTGTAGGATTCTTGATCTCAAAGTTACTAATTAACTTGAGGCCATATAGAACTTTTAACCTATAAAGAGGACGACAAATTTGAGAAGTTCAAAACCCATTTCAGCCCATCCCGTCATATCGTTATCATTTTCTAAAGAGTTATAAATATTTTACTACTCAATTCAGTACTATAACGTTATTTTCTCTCTAGTGACTAAATATATTTTTAATCATTAACAAGAATTTTATAGATGGGCAATCAATAACTACAGTTGTAGAAAATTTCCCTCTATGTCACAACTCACCTGGCCATCCATGCCCTTTATACCAGCTTCAGCATCTTCCAATGTAGCATATCTAACAAACCCAAAACCTTTAGAATAACCAGATACTCGATCAGTCACAACTCTGGCTGCAAAAACAAAAGATAATAAAATCATTACACCTCCTTTAAACTGTATTCTTATCATATTGTGTGCATGAGGATAAGTAAAAACATACCATGGACCACTTCGCCATGTTTTACAAAGGCTTCTCGAAGCCCTTCTGAGGTAGTACGTTTGCTAAGCCCTGGAAAAAGGACAAACATAGGAATCATTTCAGGATCCCGGTGACATTAAACATATACCCAATTTGAAACAAAAGTTCCAAAACATTTCAACTTCCATTACATTGTACTGAACAGGAATTACAGGCAACTCGCATACAAATGTTTTAACAATACTAACAACACAATGTGTGATAGAAGACATAATTATTCCCAAAAATAAGAAGTTGCTCACTGTAAAATCACGGAGCCTGAAAGCTTCAGTTTATGCAAATCTCCATCGCAAACATTCAACCAATTTTTTTTTATTTTATTTTTTTATGACAAGGGAAACCCGCAGCCGCTATCCTTTGAGTGCACACATGTAATAGCTCGCAAACCACATAGGAGAAGTAACCTGCACTAGGTAAGCCCGGTGCGACAAGCTCGACCCAGAAGGCAAACCTCTTGCTTTCGCTGGCAAAAGGTTTCGAACTTGAGACCTCCAACATGGAAGTTCCAAACCCAAGCCACTGGGTGACCCCGAAGGGTCAAATATTCAACCAATTTGACACAACATATCCAAGAATGTTTCTTAACTTATACAACTAACAATACGAAAAATAATTGACAGAGATAAATCGGGTTCAAGATGTTGGGCTACAAACTTCTCAAAAGAGCTAATTAAGGCTCTGCAATTCCAAAAATTGTTGTATCAATGTATTATATATTAGAGAATCTAGACATATTCTTGCTTTTCACCTAAATTAATTTCATCTAATCCCTACATGATGGAGGAATATACATACTATCTATTAATAGCAAAAGATGATAGCCTTTTTCCTACTCGATTTCTTTCCTATAGAAAGAGTACAATGTTTCAATTAGTTTACATTTTTCTAAAAAGATATTATGGTACTTATGATTCATCTATGATTAAGGATAACCCAAATTTTAACATAATTTTTTAACATACGCATCCATAACATATTATGCCACAATATCTGCTTGTTTAGAAAGGTTATTCCCATTGAAGGTGGAGTCACTTTTTTTAAAAAATTGTATAAAATAGCAAACTATTAATTCAAATTAAATGTTATAACCAGAGTTTCATTTAATTCTAATCCCTAGCAAACACTTGCAATTCGCCTCTCTCCCCAAAAATCTCGCTTGCCACTCTCCCTAATCTTGCTCGACACTCTTTCTCGCATCTAATGTATAAATTGTGTTTGTATTTGTATAAAGCAAGAGAAAACTATCTATACAAATTCAAACATATATATTTTTGTTTTATACATTTATATTTATTTATATTTATAAAAATACAGATGTTTCCCTACCCGTTCTCTTTGACTTTCTCTCTTTCTCAAATTATACAAATTGCAATGTATAATTTGTATGGTATAAAGCGAGAGAGATATTTGAGATACAAATGATTTATTTCGACTCAATAGCATACAAATTCAAATTTTATACCGATATGCAAGCACAATCATTGATACATCTACATAGTAGTTACATACATACATATACAATCGTTGTGCTTTTTTTACGAACGAGAGATGCCTACAAATAGTAGTTTTAAAGTGCTAATATGATTTTTATATTTGTTAAACCTAAAATTTACTGAAACTGCTAACTGAAAATCGAGATCGCATATACGCAAGCACCTAAATGCAAACAAAAATATATTTTCATTCTATCAATTAAAACCAACGGATAGCTATAATTAAAAAAAAAAGACTGAGTTACAAAACATAGTCATAGAATCTGCAATACAACTAAAAATTAGAAAAAAAGTGAGCAGAAATGAGAAAATTTAGAGGAAGATGAATGAAATAGGAATATACCAGAAACGAAGAGATTGGTGGATGGTTCAGCTGGTGGCGGCTTCTCAACTTGCTTCGAGGGTGTATTAAATGGAAAGCTTGGGGAAAAGGTAGATAACAGGGCACGTAAACCTCTCGCTGCCGGTGCCGGTGCCGCCGCCGTCGCCGCTCGCAAGGCCATAATGGGTTAAATTTCTTAGACTCTGGGGTTTTACCGAGATTTCTAGAAGAGAGAGTTTTGTTTGTTGATTTTGCTTCTTAAGATGACTTCTGTGAAGTCGGCTTACTAGTAACAGTCCAATGGGCTAAAATCGTAGCCCATAATAGGGCGCTGATTGCATGGGCTCTTTTTTAGGTATCATTTTTACAAATATAATCCTTTAAAAATTAGTCCTCGGACAATTTTAGACTCTGAGTATAATGTTTGTTCACATATTATATAGATGTTATCTAATATGTGTAATGATCGATTCGCTTCGATGTGATTTTAAAGTTTATTAATTTGATTTATTAGTTAAATCGTTATAGAATATTAAGATATTAATTTATCGGTATTGGTTAATCGATTTTTGATTTTTATCGATTTGGTTATCAGTTTAAACGTTAAAATTTGATTGGAAAAAAACATTGAAAAACACTTTAAAACAAGGTGACAAACCAAATAAACCATGCACTCCTATTCACAAGTTACATCTTTCTCAAAAACAAACACTTTTATGTTGTAGAATAATCAAGAATTTAGGACAACCAACAACGAGAGTAGGAAATCAATCTTTAAGTCAAGGACATCATAGTACCATTCCAAATGATATAAGTATAATTGTTTAATTTACAATCAGTTAACTCATTAGAAAAAACCTATAAATGCTAAGAACCGATAACTGATAACAAAAAAAAATCAAAATCGTTATCAAAATAACTAAACTAATAGTCCATTATGGATAAATCAATAAAAAAAATTCTCTTCGAATCATCAATTTCAATTAGATTTTCAATATAACTAGAAAAAAGGATTGTTTACTAAATAATTGTCGCCAACAAAAGATTCATGAACGTGTGGTTCGTTGGCACTTTCAGACTTTAAATACCATCTATTAATATGCCATAATTCATATTAATGATGAGTATTGCAGAGAAGGAATTTTGAGTAAGTGAATTGATCACTTGCACAGTTGTGAAAGTTGAAAATAGATTCTGCTAATTAAAAGGGACAAACAGATTCCTGTAAAAATCGTTCAATAGCTTTGAGATCATGGAAAACGAAAAAGTTAGGAGCAAAATGAATCATAATGTTAACTGGCAAACTTGTCTAGATGACAAAACTTAATACTGAATATCCCACCAAAATTTAGTATAATTTCAGCACTCAAATAGTTTAAAAGACTAATCCGGAAACAAATACGTAAAAACAATGATAAGGTAAACTTTTTAAGCCTTGTCAGCCTTAGCAGCGGTGGCGGCAGCTTGTCCACGAAGACGACCAGTCCTCCTTGCAGCAATAAGACCAACCTTTTGACCAGGTGGTGCATCACGACGGACAGTACTAGCATGACCAATATGTTGATGGTTACCACCACCATGAGGATGCTCCACGGGATTCATAGCAACACCACGAACCTTGGGCCAGCAGTTCCTCTTCACCCTGTACTTGTGGTATGCGTTACCTGCTTTGAGCATTGGTTTCTCGGTACGTCCTCCTCCAGCTACCTGACCAATCATGGCACGACACCCACTTGGAACAATCTTCTTGGATCCTGATGGAAGCTTAATCCTGTCAATAGTAAATGAATCAAATGAACGCTTCAACAAAGGAAAGTTTGAACGTAATCCCAAAAACACATTGAGGATAAGACAAAAAAAAAAGCACTGCTGTGGTTAGGGGGCAAATGCACTCTATAACCAGTTTGTCACAAGAAAAGATATATCAGGTTCATGATATTGCTAATGACCCAACCACAATATAATATTTAAGCATCAACACTATCAGAAGCTGGTTCACCCTAAAGGACACAACTTGCAGAAAATTCCCTTCCAAACAGCAAGTTTCATTCTTAAGTGGATGAGGCGATACAATCTTCCTTCAACAGTGTGTGGGCACAAACTGAAATTCAGTGTCTCTAGTAAGCGCAGATGATATACTTATAGAAAAGAAAATGCAAGACTAGACATACGTAAGTCAGTGCCAAGCTTCTACCCTACATAGGTGCTTGATCTAACAAATTTAATCAAAACTCGCACCTTCCTAAACTACCAGCTCCATCATCACAGAGAAAAATATTATACACACCATATACATTGACACATAATCGGATTGCAGCACTATAAAGACCTCTAGATAATTTTGGATGACCTTCCATGATCCTACATCCGTTGTATAACAATTCTAAGTTAACGATAACAATATAAAGCACACTTTCAGGTTCCAATAAAAGCAAGCCGGAACAACAGTCACCGAAGAATGAAAAAGAACCATTACAAATAGTTTGGATCCTAGTTGTCACATATATGTTGCATTATGATGTCTGGTTGAGTCATTATCTTTACTGTTTTATAATAATGTAATGATACAATACAACACAATAGAATTTATTTTCAAGAAGAATCAATTATATGCATAAGTAGAGATTCTAAAGCTTAAAACTAAGAAGGTGACCAGTTCTATGTTCAAATTGATACAAAAACAGAGCAACAGTAACCAAAAGCTTAACAAAAAGGATGAAAAAGAACTGATTATGCATACCTAGTGGTTCCATTATCGGGATTGTGACTGATAACAATAGCATAATCACCAGAGCACCTTGCAAAAACACCACGGTCACCAACTTTGTGCTCAACATTGCAAACGACAGCTCCTTCAGGGATAGATCTAAGTGGCAACACATTGCCAACCATGAGCGTAGCCTTCTTCCCACAGTAAACGAATTGACCAGTGTACATACCCTCCGCCGCAACGAAAAGCTCCTTCTGGTGCTTGTAACGGAATGGATGACGGAAAGTGATACGTGCTAATGGAGCACCCCTACCTGGGTCATGAATAACCTCAGTTATAACACCCTTAAGGTAACCATTACGCTCACCGAAGTCGAGTGAACGGAACCGGGCGGGGCCTTTCCGGTGGTGAGTATGGGACTTGAAGACGGACCCTGCTCCCTTACGTTGTGCTCTGATCACACGACCCATTTCGCCGCCGTCTCTCTCCTCTCTCTCGGCGGTGATGAAGGAAATGGTTATAAGAAGAATACAAATTAGGGTTTAAGGGAAGGGAAGAAAACCTAGTTTCGAATTGGGCCGGGATTCGTTTTACCAGGGTCCAGTCTTGGATTTCGGCCCACTACTGATTTTCTGTCCAGGGCAAGTCCATTTAAGAATGAGAAACTTTCACATATAACCATTTTAAAATAGCCTAATTATTCTCTATAGATATAATTTGACAATTACAGTTCGTACTACATGTTATAGGGAGGAGAGAGGCGAGCGAGAGAGGGGAGAGAGTGGGAGAGAGGTGAATTATATAGTTATATCGGTTAGATAATTGTATATCATACATATGCATTTATATAGATGGCAAGCGAGATCGGGAGAGGGAGGAGAGAGACGAATTGTATATGTAAATCTATTAAAATAAACGTATGTTATACATATGTATTATATTCTGACTAATTATACATATACAAACGTGATTAATTATACAAACTCAAAGTCAGCCCACGTAATTAACATAGAATGTTAGTCACGAGTGGTAATTATAGCAAAGTATAGCTATGAATAATAATTAAATAGTATAACTTTACTTAACCGCATAATTTTCCTTTTAAGAATGCACATATGTAATTTTAGCTACTTTAGAATCGATTTCAAATTTATTGACATTTAAGTTTTATAAGAATCGGAGTGTATGAATCTTGGTAGTTTCAAACTTAGTATAATTTTATTTGAAGTTTATTTCGACATTTCAAATTTTTAAACTCTTACTTAAATCTGGAGGAGTTATTTATCTTAAATCACTTACCCTACATCTATTTCATTTTACTTATAATACCTTACCAATTTCTTCTATCGTACTTCAATTTATTTAATCTTTAACTCTCAATTCAATATTAATCCTACATAGGTAGAATTTAAGAAGATTTATGATATAAAATCTTAAATACTGAGAATAAAAAAGAGTATTACTATATATCTTCATGATATGTGGCTAATATATATAATGTTCTTTTTTCTATGCCTCAATTCTTAAGTACATTATTTTTCTATGGCAATATTAGTTTCTTTATGTCATTTGTTACAAGTAAAAAAATTATTAAAATAAATGGTAAGCGAAAAATGCATTTTAAACAAAATGCATCACAAATGATAAAAATGATAGAATCGCGTTAGGAAAATTAGGAATTTTGCTATCACAGCTCGGCCTAAATTTGGTAATTATTTTTTTTTTTTGTTATCTTATAGCTCAAATATATATTTTAGAAATTTTGTGATTTCAATATAACATGGACTAAGATTTGCCATATAATAGTCTATATTTTATTTTTTGATATTAATAGCTCAAATATATATTTTATGAATTTCGTAATTTCAATATAATATGGACTAAGATTTTTCATATAATAGTCTATATTTTATTTTTTGATATAAATAGCTCATATATATATATTTTAAGAATCTCGTGATTTCAATATAACATGGATTAAGATTTGCCATAAAATAGTCTATATTTTATATTTTGATATTAATAGCTCAAGTATATATTTTAGGAATCTCGTGATTCAAGTATAACATGAATTAAGATTTGCCATATAATAATATATATTTTATTTTTTTGATACTAATAGCTCAAATATATATTTTAGGGATGATTTCAATATAACATGGGCTAAGATTTGCAAAATAGTAGTCTATATTTTATTTTTTGATATTAATAGCTCAAATATATATTTTATGAATTTCGTAATTTCAATATAATATGGACTAAGATTTGTCATATAATAGTCTATATTTTATTTTTTTGATATAAATAGCTCATATATATATATTTTAAGAATCTCGTGATTTCAATATAACATGGATTAAGATTTGCCATAAAATAGTCTATATTTTATATTTTGATATTAATAGCTCAAGTATATATTTTAGGAATCTGGTGATTCAAATATAACATGAATTAAGATTTGCCATATAATAATATATATTTTATTTTTTTGATACTAATAGCTCAAATATATATTTTAGGGATGATTTCAATATAACATGGACTAAGATTTGCCATATAATAGTTTATATTTTATTTTTTGATATTCATAGCTCAAGTATATATTTTAAGAATCTCGTGATTCAAATATAACATGAACTAAGATTTGCCATATAATAATCTATATTTTATTTTTTGATACTAATAGCTCAAATATATTTTGTAGGAATTTCGTGATTTCAATGTAATATGGACTAAAATTTGCCATACAATAATCTATATTCTTTATTTTTTAATATTAATAGCTCTTTTTTTTTTTCTAAATAACTTTGTGATATTCATTTATGAAATTTTTATCATTTTTAGATAAATGTAGTATTCGATTTAACGTCAATTGTTATTCTTTTAAGTTATATTTTTCTTGAATATAATTTTATTAATAAACGTGTGGCACACAGACAAAAATTCCTCCTTCTCGGTTCAGCCACATATTTTATTTCCCAAACCAACTATAAAACAAAAATTGTCATGGAACAATAGAGTATTTAATTAACTTAATTCCTCTTGTTTAAAAATTTTAGAAAAAAAAAAATAACAGGAACAAGAATATGTCTAAATCAAAATTCCACTTGTAGACAATTAATTTCATAGTTGGTGTAACAAAATTTTAATTAATCCATATTGAATACATAATTAATTGAATTAATTAATTTTCTTATGATTGCACTAGACCAACTCAAAGATTTTCTGTTGAATCTTTTTTTCTCCAAAAAAACACACACTTACACGCACAAATAACTAATACCGTAGTCGCTCGTTAAAATAATAATTAATACATATATTAATGTAAATAGAGATATATCATATAATGTAAACATATTATATATAATGAGTTTATACGTAAATTTATTATGAAAGACATTAAGTGTTGACGAGTGGTATTAAAAAGTGGAGTATAATGAGTACAACTTCATTTAAAATGAAATTTACTATAGTTGCAGTATAATATTCTGCAATTGGAGTTCATCAAAAATCCTCTCTTAATTCCACACCATTATGGATTCAATTCATTAAAGATGCCATTATTTATTTATTTAAAATAGTTGACTCGTTCTAGAGTTAATTTAAGCACATCTCAATTAGCTTATACAATATTTATTTTTATCTTCTTCGGTAATAAATATTAAATAACTCTATATAATAAAACAAAAATAGATCGAGTTTAACAAAAATAAGTTATTTAATCTTGAAACCGAGATTTTGACCAAACCAAGCCATAATATAAAGTAATTCACCAAAATAATACGTCTTTCTAAAATTTTACAAAACTAGTATAAACGTATTTCACAGTAACGTTTTAGGGTATATATATTTTTTTTTTAAAGCTGACGGTGTTAGATTGATACACGTTACTTAGACTAACGTTTTACTCCTAAAATGTTACTCACAGTAACGTTTTAGGAATAAAACGTTACTCAAAATGACGTTTTAAAAGTAAAACGTTACTTACAGTTACGTATATCAACCTAACGCTGTTAGTGTTTTAAAAACAAAATATACTCTAAAACGTTATTGTGAAATACGTTTATACTAATTTTGTAAAAAATTTAAAAAAATATTATTTTGATAAATTACTTTATATTATGACTTAGTTTGATCAACAATTCATTGAAACCACACGATTTTTCATTCCACTTCATTAGGTCATACACATAATTGAAAACTTCGAAAACGAAAAGTTCAAATCCCATCAATAGCATACATTTCATTTCATTATCCCCTCCAATGATATACGGAAAAAGGATAAATATATTTCTAAACCATTGTAAATGGTATGCAGATATTCTTTGTCATACTTTAGAAATATTAATGTCCTTGCCATCCAAAAATTAGAGCATATATGCCCTTAACTCTAACGGAAGACTAAATAGGAACACGTGGTGCAATCTTATCCATCGATCAAATGTCAGATCGGTGGATAACACTATGTCACGTATATGTTCGTTAATGTAAAGGTTATATATAGTCTAATTTTTGAACGATAGGAACACCAATATACTTAAAGTGTGAGGAAGCGTATCCACATACCATTTACGATAATTTAAAAATTTATTTATCCTTATTTCCATGATATAATAATAAAAAATTTAAAATCCAGCACATCGCTTCCTTAAAAGAACCTCACATTTTATGGTTAATTATGATGATTAACACTTAAACCAAAGAAGTAGCAACCTCGAAGCTTACTTAGATGTTAAGAGTTCAAAATATTTCATGAGGAATAATAATCGTGAAGGCAAAGACATAGGAATTCAATCGGCGGATGCCAACACTTGTCACTATCGTATCGCAACACATAAGCAAAAGTACAAAAATGAAAAATGATATAATAAAATCATCAATTTTAATTTCAAGCTTTGAATATAAATATTAGGGGATAATACTCTATTACCCCCTAGCCTATACCCAAAATCCCTACGACACACCTTATCTTTGATGAGGTCCTATTACCCCCTCCAACTTTTTTTTAAAGTAATTTACTACCCCTTGCGTGCCTACGTGGCAATAATCGTGATTTCACCCATGTAGGGCGCGTGAGTGCAGAGTGTGTGCAGAGTGAGTGCAGATTTTGACTAACAATGACCAATAAAAGTTAGCCACATGTCAAAGCAATTTGAAAAAAAATTCAAAAATTGTTTCTCTCAAAAGCAAGTTCTTCTTCCTCTTTTCAAAAAATAACCCCATGTTCATGGTTCTTCATTTTTGAAGAAGCTCCATCCATTATCATTCAAGTTAAATAGCTCCTTGATTTGAAAAGGTAAAGTAAAATTTAATATATTCTTTACATCTTTTTATGTCGATTATTAATTCTTAATTTTTTTTGACAATGTTTATAAAGTTAGGGTTATGACAAAATCCGAGTTGAATAAGTTTTGACAATGTTTAAAATTAACTCCCAAAATCCAACATCGAAAATCAAATTTCAGTTGGAAATCTAATTTCTAACCTTTGAAATCGATCCCGTCCACACATGCAAGACTTTCCCTCTTTCTACTTCATCTACTTTTTGGTAAAATTAATTTGGAAAAGACAAAACGCCAGCTTTTCAAACTTGGGAAGTGTAAAGTTACTTTATCGAAAGCTGAAAAAGTGGGTCCCGGCGTGTGTTCAACAAACACTTCAACCTTGCAGATTATTATTGCCACGTAGGCACGCAAGGGGTAATAAATTACTTAAAAAAAAGTTGAAGGGGGTAATAGGACCTAATCAAAGATAAGGTGTGTCGTAGGGATTTTGGGTATAGGCTAGGGGGGTAATTGAGTATTTTATTTATGAAAAATATTTTATTTCTCACAAATTTAAATTGAATTTATATTCAGTATGAATATCGAGTCCTGAGTATGAAAACGTGAAAAAATAGTCCTCCTATGACGCTAAGAGAAGGATGAGTGATGTTAAAATATGGTCACACAGAATTTGTCCCCTTTTCTACGTGACCAAATTTTAACATATATAAAACTACTCCAAATGTTTTGCCTGATTCTTGAAGTATACAAAAGGTTTTCTCTATATTAAGGCTGGGATTTTGCACTTCTTTTTGTATTATAAAAAACACCACTAAACCAAAGTTAAATATTTTAATTACCCCCTTATTTACACTAAAAAAGACTCTTCAACCCCCATGAAAATCATATTTTCCTTCTTCTTCATTTGCCTATCATGTTTATTGGTGAATTCTGAGTCCATTAGCCGTTCTGATTTTCCAGGGGGATTCATCTTTGGAACTGCTTCTTCAGCTTATCAGGTTTGTTATAGCCCCTTCGTAATCGAGGGGCGTATATATGTTACAGGTTCAACAGAATTCAGTAGCTTCTGATTCATGTTTTGTAGACGAGTCGAAAATGAAGCTAGTGTTTATAAGTAATATGTTCAAAACTCCATAAGCAAAAACTACCACGATTCAAAATTCATAAACTTAAAATTTTAAATCCGTCTTTGTTTCTTTTGGCCTTGTAGTTTGAAGGTGCTGTGGAGGAAGGAAACAAGGGAATTAGCATATGGGATACTTTCATCAAAAGACCAGGTAAAATCGTTTATTCACTAATCATCTCATCTAAAATCTTCAACTCGTAATCATCTCATCTAAAATCTTCGACTATTATATTCAACAAACTATTCTTTATTTGATTATATTTTCAATTGCTTAATTAGAATTTCTTGAACACCTTTTTTTTAATGAAATATCTGAACACTTACTTTTTAAATTTTGATATATCATCTTGTTTCTAATTCTGTAGGAAGAATACTGGACTTCAGCAATGCAAACACAGCGGTTGATCAATATCATCGTTTTGAGGTAAAAGTTCCAACAATTTACTTAGACCAAAAAAAGTGTTTCCTCAGTTCATTTTTATTTGTTATACTATGCTTTTCGAAAGTCAATTTATTTATATTTAAAGATAAATTAGATTGTATTAATTTAATAATTTAAATAAAAAAAATTAATTACTCAAGAACTATTCGAAAAGACGTCTATAAACAACAAATTTTTGCATATTAATATGATGAAAAAATTATGAAATATTAGTCAAAATTTTTTTATAATTTGACTATAACAAAAGAAACTATGATAATTAAAAATGGACGGAAATAGTAGTATATTAAATTTAAACTTTATTAGAAACACAAGTTGAAATGTTTAATTTGTGATTTACGTACTTTACGGATAAGTAATGTCACCTAATCATATCATTAATATGCACCGACAAGAAAATAAAATAAAAGAGTACAAATGGGACTTATCATTTTTAAAAAGATAAGAACAACCAGTTGTTTCCACATTAGAGTATTCCCTTGGTACAAAAAAATAAATAAAAAATAATAGAGGCTAAAACCTTTTTGTGAAAATAAGTTTGTCTGACAAAAAAAAAAGTATTGTTTTGTTGTTATTTAACTTACCTGTATGAGATGACTTTAGCTTTGATGATATTTTACAGAGTGACATAGACTTGATGAAGAATATAGGAATGGATGCCTATAGATTTTCAATTTCTTGGACACGAATTTTCCCTAGTAAGATTTACTCCTTTCATCATCATTTACTCGTCCTATCGAGTTTAAGTTATATACGTCATTATCATTACAAGTATCTTTACCTTTTGTAGTGGGTAATAAGTTCCATATTTTAAGGAGACTTACGTGTAGATATTATTTTAACGACCTTACATGTCACAGATGGAACAGGGATACCAAATCCAGAAGGAATTGAATACTACAACAATCTCATAGATGCCTTACTAGAAAAAGGTTCAATTGAAGTATAGAACATGTTATATGAAAATTAAATCTAAACTTTATATGAAACTAATTATATAATTATTGTAATATGATCAGGAATTCAACCTTATGTAACTTTATTTCACTGGGATCTACCACAAAAGCTTGAAGATTCTTACGAGGGATTTTTGAGCAATCGAATAATGTATGTATATATAGCTTACAGTCCTCCAGTTGAGGATTTCGTTAAGAGTGTTGACAAAAAAATTGCAGTATAATGTTCTAATTTCGATGAAAGGTGTTCAACTGATCACCCATTAGTCTATTGCATAAGTGAAGTAGACAAATTTCAAGCTGATATATGAACTCTATTTCATTGCAGAAAGGAATTTGAACGATATGCTATTACCTGTTTCGAAGCATTTGGAGATAGAGTGAAGCATTGGATCACCTTTAACGAGCCTCACGGTTTTACAATTCAAGGTTATGACTTTGGAATTCAAGCTCCAGGAAGGTGCTCTATTCTTTTGCACTTGTTCTGCAGGAAAGGAAATTCGTCTGTTGAGCCATATATCGTAGCACATAACATTCTGTTGTCTCATGCTGCTGCATATCATGCTTACCACAAAATGTTCAAGGTACCTCAGTTCAACAAAGAACTTTTTTTGATCGATTTGATGACTACTGAGTTAAAAAGAGGGACGCGAAATAGTGTATGGACATTCTGTAACTAGTATTCCAGGTAGTGGTGTAGCCATATGGACTGAAGGGTAGTCGACAATTATTCTAATGACTACTTTGTTTTGCTTCGCCACTGATTCCAGGCTAGTCAACGCGGCAAAGTTGGGATAGCATTAGATTCAAAATGGTACGAGCCACGTTCAGATTGTAAAGAGGACAGAGCTGCTGCAAGTAGAGCAATGGATTTTGGACTTGGCTGGTAATTTTTGTCATGTATTTCTTATAATGTGGATGGAGTTATGAAGAAAATTGTGTTTAACGTAACGATTTAACAAAAACAAAGTGACTCAGGTTCCTTGATCCACTACTACTTGGGAATTATCCTCTTTCAATGCAGAAGTTGGTGGCTGAAAGACTGCCCAAGATCACTCCCTATGAGGCAAAACTAATAAAGGGATCTATTGATTTCCTTGGGATCAATCACTATACAACGTTATATGCACGAAACGATAGAGCAAGGATCATGAAGTTCATGTTTCACAATGCTTACTCCGACTCTGCTGTAGTAACTACTCGTAAGATATCAAAACTAGTACTGACTATTTAAATTGGACAATATGTCGAGTTGTTATCAACTGATCATCACCTTTGTTACTTCAGCTTACAGACGCGGAGTCGCAATAGGAGAAAAGGTAAACCTGATTAGTTGTTTCATACGTCTATATTTGAGAACTGCTGATCGTTGTCCTAAAGATCATATCTTCCCCCAGGCTGCATCTGGTTGGCTACGTATCGTTCCTTGGGGCATTCGTAAGTTGATGAATCACATCAAAGATAAATATGGAAACCCGTTGGTGATGATTACTGAAAACGGTAAGAAATGTCATCCTGCATAAGCAACAAACAGAACATGAGTGCCAAAAACTTGGATTACTTGATTTCAGGTATGGATGAACCTAACAAATCACATATAGCGTTAAACGATGCTTTACAAGATGAAAGGAGAATAACTTACCACAGAGACTATCTTTCGAATCTCTCTGCTGCAATAAGGTGCTCAAACTTTAATCAATAGCTGCTTTTTATTACTATGCTTCGAGATTCTTTGCTATTCTGTTCTTACCTGGGAAAAAATCACATGAACACAGGGAAGACAACTGCAACATCAAAGGCTACTTTGTTTGGTCACTACTTGATAACTGGGAATGGAACTCAGGTTATACTGTAAGGTTTGGACTATACCATGTAGACTTCAAGAACAATCTCACAAGGACACCAAAATCCTCTGCTAAGTGGTTCAAAAGCATGCTGACAACGGAAAGATATCTGGACGCGTTATTATGAAATGTGTTTTTCATTTGATTCCAACAATGCTAGAAGCAAATGAAGATGATACTGTAGAGTTTGAACTGTGTGCAATAGCATCATTGTTTGCTGAAAAGTGCAACTTCACTCTTATATACCATAAAGAAGCTGAATGCAAAATTCAACTTTTGAGATGAGAAAGCTAAGAAACAAAAACAGAAACATTGTCTATAATGATTTTATTTTTATTTACAAGCAACTTCCACAAGTCATTGGACCAGAAACCCTCGACGAAAACCTTAGAACTGTATTCTAGAAGAAACTGTAACTCTTGGTCATGTAAGTTCGGCAAATTCAAATAGTTAAAACATTGAAGACATCATTAGTGATTGCGTTTTGAGACAACCACCATCATAACCATGACAGCCAAAGCCATGAAAGATGCTCCAAGTGTCTTCTCCACCGCGCCAAATTTAGCAGTTCCATCAGCATCAACAAAAAACTTATTGCCTCCAAAGAGATTGTTAAAGAAATCTGACAAGCTGTCCATCATATCAACCACCGTTTGTGTCACTGTTTGGGTAACATTCTGCAAAAAGCTTGTAAAAGAGTTCCCGGATTTAGACTCTTCCGCCTTAGATTCAGGAATCGCCTTCAATGGGGATGATTCAGAAAAGGAATCAGTATTAGCAACAGATTCATCTCTCTCTTGATCCGAGTCTGGGAATGATGCACCTGCAACTATGGGAATGTAGTAAGAAGTTTGATCATTATGAAAGATTAGAGGAAAATCAAGGACATACATTTCTCACTGGATCTCTGTGACTCGAGGAAATCTTGAAGGGCTGGATTTTGCAGTACTGCATTCCACACATTTGGGTCACAAGCAATTGAAGCAACAACGTTCTGGGAAGGAGAAAAATGAAGTAAACATTAGCAGACTTGGAACACTCGTAACCTCCAGACAACAAAGACGGCACTCCGCACTCCAAAGAGCTTCACGAAGTTATTATGAGTGTCTAATCTCTACTCAGATGCCAACATTATTAACACCAAGAAAATGCATAAGAAATACCTCTTTTAGATCTATAGCGCCTGAACCCATCTAAGTCACTTTATGTTCATACTTCGTACTAAAATGTGAATAAAGAAAGCCACTTTGACAGCAGAAAATTTTAAGAAAAAAGGTTAAGGAAATACCAGCATGAGAACCACAAGGGGAGGGGACTTATCTAATACTTGAACATTCTAAGAGTCAAGTTATCTTGACGTTGAGATTCTTCTGCTTCTTCAGAAATTTTAAGGAAGTATCTTCTGTATTGAACTCAACTCAAATATACTCTTCTAGATGTCAACATCTAGAGAGGAGTACCTAAAGAATAATCAAATGAGCTGCACACCCTCAAGTATGAAGAGCTCTAAATTTTCTTGACACTAGCAATTCCAAGAAAACAGATTCTGTTCGAGGAGATTTCACTAGTAGGACTAGGGGCTAGCTTAAATAGTTCCACATTTTATGTTATGAATACAATATTAGTTCAGTTTTTGTTGACTGGATCTTCTTATCTGGTCAAATTGAAAAAATTCAGAATCATTCCTCACCCTAGTAATGGCTTATACCGAAGGATTAAAAGAAAAAATTGCTATATCCAGTTTCTAAGATATGAACATACAACACTAGATAGAATATGAAAACTAAGAGACTTGTAGACAAAAATGACAAAGAAGAAAACCTGAGCAGCAGGAATTTCACTCAGAACCCTATATGCCTGCACAGCATGTTTCGGAACAGACTTTGTGACTATAGTCTCGCTGACAACACAGGCTTTGGAGACGGGCGATGAGCTTGAGCCAGATATACAAGATCCCCCATTTCCATTAGCAGATCCAGACAAATATACCCTGTAAGTTTAACAAAAAATCTAAATTCACACGAAATAGTTGTTTACATCATCTATTAGAGCAAATATACATCTATTGGAATATAACAGCAGAGTGACACTGAGAAATTCATGTGGCAACCTAAGTCCAATAGCCTTTCAAATCCCATATCATTAACCTTGTGGGGACTAAAGTTAAAGGTTAAAGGAAGTATGATGAAAAGACAAAGCATACCAATATTAAAAGAGTATAGCAACAACCGAATTGACAAGTTCATTTTCATTTTTCCCTTCATCTATTTCAGGTCCAAAACTTAAGTCTCTCTTCACTGAAACTGTAACACAGAAGAGTGCATTTGGACTCTGAAATGTCACCCAACCATAGTACTTATGAGAATGCATAGCTTATGGCGATAAGTAGAAAAGGCGGATTTTTTTTAATTCATCCAAAACACCTTAATAGCAAAAATGACTTACTTGATCTACCTTGCCTAATATTCACCATTTATGTGGCACCCTCTCCTTTTAGACCCTCCCAAAAGAATGTCACCCTTCCTTATTTAGCAACTATGTAATGGCATCATCCTCATTCATACTTGTTGAGTTCCACCTAACACTTTTTAATGAAGAAAATTCAACTAAAAGCAAGTATGAAAAGTGAACTTTATAAGGGCAATTTGCTAAATATACGTGTCTTCCCTTAATTCTTTAACTCCACGTCAGGACCAACAATGCCACATAAATTGGAACAGAGGGAATAGTATATATGTACAGCAAATGCTATCTCAAGGTGCTTCTTTGCAATCAGTTTTAAGAGTTATCCCCTTTTCAAAAGTGAAGTTTCATATTGGGATAATTCAAAGCTATATTCAAACAAGCAACATAGAATTGGACATTGCAATATTTCTCCAACATGCCCCGTTTTACTCTAAGGAGCAAAAAATTGTAACTTTATTCCATTATTGAATCAATCAACTGAGTAATCACTCAATCACTGTTAAGTTTCACGAAATGCAACAACATACCATCAAATTAGCTTTCGGACTGGGGATGTTAATGCTCTGTGGTGACTTAGAACACAAAAGACTTGCAATTTATGATTATAAAACACAAAACAAAGAAATACTACGCATAGACACTAATAACAGATAACAAATTGATAAGCAAATTTGCAAGCAGAGTAAATAGCAGGAGAAATGAATTATACAGAGCATCTTTGAGATCAGAAGTAGCCTCTGTAGCTTCCTGGAGAGAAGGAGCTCCACCAAATACGAGTCGAGGCAGCGGTTCACCAGGATTAACCATCATTTCCTCCTCTCCGCCGGCCATCTCCCAGTCATCAAAATCAGAAACCATCTTAGGCACATGCGACACATCCGATGATCCACCGTGAGAAGCCGTAACCATACCAGACTTCACATCTTCCGATGTTGACGATAAACCTGAGATCGCCACCGGACGAGCGACGTTGCGTGCGGCTGCATAGACTGGATGCTCCGCCGTCACCGAGCGGAATCCGCTGTTCACAGCGGCGGCTCCGGCGACCTTCGCCGCTGCTCTAAATGCTCCACCGCCACCCATAATTTTCGTAATTATCTATTCGAATTCGACGAATGAGGCAACCCTTCAGGAACGAAGAGATCGATTGCGTATAAGTTTTGGGGTAAAATAGGACTCTCACGATGGGACACGTGGCGACTAAGTGTTGCTTGCTTAGTTAGCAAGATATTTTTAGGATAATTTTGATTATTAAATTAGAGAATTATTTTATTTGAATTAATGAAGCCGAAAAGTGAATTGGATTCAACGAGTAGAAGATTATGTGAGCTATAAGTGTGATTAGAAATGACTTATATTCCTAAAAAGCTAATTTGTGTGTTTAATTAAGCGCATCTTGACTGATTTTCTCCTCTAAATTTTCCAAAAATTATGATAAAGGGCCTATTGGGCTTTACTATGTGCCCCATCGAGAACCAACATTTAAGTTATAGCAAATTTATAGAAAACTTTCAAATTTAGCTACATGAGAACAAACTGCCAGCGAAATTATAAAAATCATGTTATAAGTTTTAAAATATTTGATATTTTTGGGATCGACAAGGCTAAACTTTAAATATGTATATATGGCCGAATATATTTTTTAAAAAAGAATTGAAATCCTAATTTGCAGCCAAATTTTTTTAACTTTGACAATAATTTTCACTATAATAAAAACGTAAGTTTATAGTATTATCTTTAGAAAGATAGTAATAATAATCTACAAAGTTAAGCATTTTTTTTGTCAAAGCATGCAAAAGCTATTGCTTAAATCAAAATGCAACACAAAACGACTATCAAAATGTAAGTTCTAAAAAATAAAATCATGATAAGAGATTGATCTTATAAAACATCTTAATTTTTATTTTATTTTCAAATTAAGTGTAATTGTTATAATCAAGTAAAAAATTATCATGTTATCTATAAATTCTCCTACTTTCTACTTAGATTAAGTCTACTACACCCATCGATAAATTTCGACTATTTTACGTATCTTCAATTGGTTTTTGAAACTAAATCAAGTGATATATTCTTTGTTTTATTGTGAGATTTGAGTTAGGTGCACCTCATTTCTTATTCATCAAATATTCGGCCTTCACCATAGTTAGTGATGGAACTAGTTATATTTTTAGCTGATATTGGCATTAATCCCAATGTCTAAATTTAATTTTTAGGCTAAAGTAGACCACAAGTCCATTTTATATTAACCTAAGTTACACCAAAAAAGTATATTCATTCTCTTAAAAAGATTATGTACTAATCACTAACTTCCATTAATTTATTCTAATCAATATTGACATTCTGGTTGTTTCCAATTGATTTCTTTATTAAATTCTAAATTCTACTTAAAAGGTTATTTGCCTTTTTCTTGTGATGATGGGCTTTTCAATCATACAATTGGGATCCAGTAAGACCAGCCTTAAGGGCCCACTTATAATAAGTCCAGCAGAAAATCCATAAAATTGGGCCCACATGGGCCCGTTGTACAACCTTCTCCTTTTTGAATGGGCCCATCTTACGCACGTTACGAAAAAGCATCCTATGAAATTTGCAGGCCATGAAAAAAAATAAAACACAAATAGTCAATTTCCGATTTCTATAATTGAAAAATAATCTATATTTTGAAATTTTACTTATGAAACTTTATAACTCGATACATTATATTGAATGTTTTATTTATGAAATTTTACGTATGAATGTTAACCCATTACATTATATAAGGTATACTTTTGTGGTGTTTTATTTCTCGACCTCCAATGCAGGGTGAGAAGTACGCATTAGAACTCTTTATGATATATTGTAAAAAGATCTTATATATTATGATATGATATCTTAAAAACGTAAAAATGAAGATTTTTAGAGAGTTGAGAAACTATTTTTCGATCGAAAAAGAGAAGTAAATAAATAACAAATTTATAAAACTATATCCAAAAATAGGAAAAAAGATATTTTGATAAACCCAAAATCTTTACAGCCGCATCCCCAAATCTCATTTAGAGTCTAAAATAAACCTATAATCAAGCCATGGTAATTTGTACTTAAACCCCCCACCCACCCACCCACAAAATCCATAATTATTATGGATATTTAATAATTTTCCAAAATGGACATTTCTTTATTATTGATCTTCAAATCCCTTCTCCTTCCTACCATTCTTCTTCAAAACACCTGCATTTTCCATTAAAAAAAAATCAATTCTTAAAAATTTAAACAATTAAATATAATTTCTTTATTCAAATAAAAATAATGAAAACTACTTGACACTCACTAGTACTAATTTCAGGAAAAAAAAAAGTTAAATCATTTCATTTTCAGAAACACAATTCAGAAAATCACATGGAAAACTAGTAGTTTACAATTCAACTTAAAAATGACATTTGTCCCCTGGATATTAGTGAAATTGACAAATTCATTTTTCATTTTTAACGAGAAGATCTCGAGATTAAACTTAGCATTACTATGGAGCAATTTAGCTCATAAATTCAATTTTAAGTCAGATCTCGTGAAACACCAAATATACAAATTAATGAGTTTTGAATACGAAAAAAAAAACAGAGGAATGAAATTACCATCTGGTTTGCAATTAGGAGGATCTTCAAAAAGTGAAAGAGAGAGTTGTTTATGAGCCAAACCAATATCGAAAAGTATAAGACCAGATGAAGGATTATCAACCACAATTCCTTTAACAGGTAACCAAACAAAAAGCTCTTGTTGAGAAAATCCTTCAACAGCACCAAGTGAACCATAAGTGAGATTTGCTCTTACAACACTATCATATAAAGCCATAGTATCAAATTTAGCCAAACAAGGCCCATCTAAAAAAACTTGAAGAAAACCAGAATCTGATAAATTGTAAGATTTCACTTCTTTAGGAAGAAGTCCAGCTGGTAATCCTTTTGATTTTAGTAGATCGTGAATAGACATGGAAGAAGTAGCAAATTTACACTGTAAAAAACAGAGGAGGAATAAGAAAAGCAAATGTGAAAATTGTGTGAAATTGTTTTGAAGAAAAGGCATGATGAATGATGAAAGAGAGAGATTAGAGAGAGAGAGTGATTTTTTTTGTTTGTGGGTTTTGTGTTTTTGCCTTTTTGATGGTTTAAGGAAAAAATTTGAGGAGGGAGATTTGGGAGAATAGAAAGATTATTTAGGGCAAAAGAGGATTTTAAGGCTGATTTTACTATGTTGCCTTTGAAGATAATAATCTACAATTGAATTGATTAGGTAAAAATAAAAAAATAAAAAATTTTGCTTCCTTAATTATTTGAGATACCTTTCGTTTATGGGGTTGATATGATTTGAATTATTATATTGGAAATTTTAAATATTTTAATATTTGGTATGTGTTTAAATTTTCTTGGTATTTTGATATAATATTTGGTTTTGTTTTATTATAAAAATGTTGAAGTATTTAATATTCTTAGAAACTAGTATTAGTATAAACACAATTATTGAAATATTTAAATTTTGATATTTTGTCCACTTTGGTTTAAATATTATTATATGTTTAAGATGTTAGTATATGATTATATGTAAGTTGAAGTTAAGTAATTTTGTTATTAAATTATTATTACACAAAATATTATAATCGAACTTAAATTTATCGTATAGTACCAAATGAATTTTAATATGATAATATTAGAGCGTTTTTAAAAATCGAAATTATCAAACTAAACTTTCCAATTCCGACATAACATATCTAATTCCTAATTAATTGAATATTTTTCTTCTTTTCTTTGCGTAGGAAATATGCTATATCTAAAATATTTTAGAATTACTATATTATATCGAATGTGAAATTAATAATACAAGCTTAATAGTACAATATCAATAAATAAATGATAAAACAATAATAATCGTGATAAATGTATAAATATTTACAGAGGAATGATTTTTCAAAAAATACACATTCTCATTAATTAAAAATTACATTTTTAATTATAAGCTGGACATCTCAAAAACTAAAAAATCTGAATTTAAAATTTTAATAATTGAGATATCAAAAATAATACTAGAAGAAAAAAAAAAGTTGAGTTGATTGATTTTATTTGCCTTTGCATTGGGCCTTAACGACTTTCAAAGTTTCAATTATTTTCTCCTTATAATAAGGTCCTGGGGTCACTATGAATTATTATTCTACGTCACGCTGGCTATTATATATACTTTGTCTGCCTTTAATTTTTTTTAGTTATTTTTCATTTTGAAATATAATTATTTGTATTAATATTTGATTCATTCACATTTATATACTGCGTACATTATTTATATGTAATTTGAGCATTTTTTTCTCTTTTTATTCTTAAAAAAAAGATTAATTAAAGATTAATAAATTTTAATCATTTCATCACCGTCGTTATCAACTGCTTTTGAAATATTTGATATCATTATCCTGTCAATAATTTACAAGGAAACTTCCACTTTCACACTCTATGAATATATTCCAACATCATAATTTTTAAAAATTACTCCATATTAACTTATTTTATACAGTAACTCTTTTTCTAAGTAAACATCATTTAGTTTTATGTATTAGTACTAGGTTTCATTATTCAACGTGGTCTCAAATAATGATCATAATTTGATCTATTACCAGTGACAATTTATTTTCTATTTCCTAAAAGAATTCAAGTTCCATACATCAACTAGATAAAATATATATAACGATTAAATTAACTAGAATATAAAAAATATTAATTGATAATATGACCATTGAAAAAGTAACCAATCTCCCATTAAAAATTAACCATAATATATGAAATTACAATATCAATACTTATATATAACTTAAATCATTTTTAAAATTGGTTATGTTGATGTGATTATACTCCTCATACAATCATACGTAATGAATATGTAAATGATAAAACGTGACAATGAAATTTTGAGATTTTATTTCTCATATTCATTAGCCATAACAATGGATTTTCGATTTTTTTTCTATACATACATACTAATACTCATATTTATTAAAAAGAGGAGTATTTTTTCATTTAACAAACATAGCAGTATCTTTCCAATAATTTTTAGTGAAAGTCTTTCTCATTAGATCAATTAAGATTGTGTTGAAGTCGTAAGAATTACTCTATTTTTAATCAGATGTCTCGAATTTGAATCTTTTAGTTACGAAGTCCTTTCTCATTAAACCCCAAGAAGTTGTTAATGTAATAACTTTTTTTTTAGCTTATGACTTCAATGTATATAACCTATTGAACTATATGACCTATTAATACATTGGATGCTATTAAATAGAGAAATAATTAATTCATATCTAAAACGTTTTTCTTTATTAATGTACCTTCTCATTTTTCATAGTCAAAGTTAAAAGTGGTAATGTCATTTTTTTCTTTGTCCTATTAAAGTGGTAATTATTAATATTGCGGTACATTAAAAATTATTAAATTAGGTGAAGCAATTTTATGGAGTTTTTAATATATTATTAAATTTTGAAACGTAGAGTTGTAAAAATATTAAAATTTTGAAATCTGTTGGCATTTTCTTCTGTCTTGTTCTTGGGAGGAATGTTTCTGTTGTTTCATCGATCATTGGCTTGACTTTAATTTTATTTTTTTTACTTTTTCTTATAATCGTACAATATCTAGAATTTTTTAATCAAGGATAATTCTTTTGGTTAGTTGTTGAGCAATATAATATATCCTTTCTGGCTAGTGTTGACTATTTTTGATAAAAGAAAAACTTTATGAAAGAACAAAAAATGACATTTCAAATTGACGGCAAATTTTTTTTTTTTTTTGGCAAGGTTGTAGAGGGATAGATGAGTACCTTCGCCCTTCGATTAGAAGTCTCGAATTCGAGTAATCTGAATAAAAATTTCAAATTTAATAAATATTTTATTTTTTTAATTGAAAGTCTTAAATTTGAATAACGTGAATGAAAATTTAAAATTTAATGAATAATATTTATTCTTCAATCATAATCTTAAATTCGAGCGATATAAATAAAATATATTTCTTAATTTAATTTTATTTGTAATAAGCTATGCATGAGATAAATCTAGATTAATTGGTTCTAGAGAGAGATGATCTCATACAAGCAAGGTAGGGCAATACTTGATATTTACATTTTTATTAAGAAGTTATATTGTTTAAATAGGTTATTTTTTTTAAAAAAAAAACATATGTCACTAAAAAAGTAGAGATTTTCTCATAGCCAATCAATAAAAGTTCATTGATTTTTTTTATATTTTTTATTTGAAAAATCAATGGTATATTTATATTGTAAATACTATGATTATAGTTATTATTAGTAGAAAAATTCTGAATCTGAAACTACTATCGGAAATGGTATCCAACCCATTGGGAAAAGGGATCGGCAAACCAAGGGAGTCAGCACAAAAACAAAAACACAACAAACCCTTGGGATTTTCAGAGATTTGAAATTTGTCGTAGAAAGAGATTTGGAAAATGACGCACCCATTTAAATCTATCATAAAATACCGTGTGAAAATATACTATGGACTCGTAGCATGAAAAAAATGTCATTAACAGCATTATTAATACTTTAAAGTAAAACAAATCTTTGATAATGAGTTAATGACATCAAATGAATTGTAAATTAATTAAACTTCGAATATATTAGGTACACACAAAATTAAATCAAAATTACTGAATTTTTGAGAATCTATATATGTTTGAACAAACATGTAGCTCTACGCGAGTCATGATATATATATATATATATATATATTACTCCCTCCATTTCATATTATTTGGCCTTTATATAAAAAAAATATATTTCATTTTATTTTTCCAACTAAAATATCATGAAAGTTTTATTGTAGTTTTTCCTTTGATTTCTACCATTTATATTAAATTATTAATCAAATTTAGAGTTTCAAAACATCATTAATAAAGTTTGTTTAGTTATACTCCTATTTTTAATTTTTTTTAAAGAGTTATGCTAAATCAACATTGATCCAACAATACTCATTTCGTCACATATTAGTTGATCATCTTATTAGAAATAGTTACCCATATTAGTTGTCCAACTTATTAACACAAGAAATCATTAATTGAATTTTTTTCTATGTCACCCTTGCAATCAATTGTTTTTAAAAGTGTTCATATTATATTTGTTTTTGTAAAACTTAAAAAAAAAAATTAAGGGGTGAATTAGTAAAATTGTCTTCTTAGTTATGATTTATAATATGCGTATAAAATAATAAAAAAATGATTAGCTAATATGGGAGGAGCCGAGTACCCAATAAGAGAAATTAATACACTACAAAAAAAATATTTTTTTGCCAATTAATTAACGGCAATAGCTCAATAGCGACAATTAGCGATATTACATCTAATGTCACTTAGTTAATACCAATACAAACTTAAACACTCTTTATTAATTCATTAATTCATCTATTTGTTACGGTTAAAAGTGATAACTCATTGAAATAAGGGGGAAACACTATTATCAAAGAAGACTTTTACGACTTTTTTCTATTGCAACTTATGGCAACTAAAAAAATAAAAGAGGAAAATTACAAAAGGACGAAACGAAGCTAAGTGAACGAATATTTTTTTTGAAATGATTGAGATTTTTTTACTGCTATATATGATCTTGGGTGATTAAAATGAAAAAACGTAATGTTTGGACTGGCATAGGGGATGTTAATATTAGAAAAATAAGGTTCGCAATGCAGAAATTTATATTTAATTAAATTTGAGTACGATTTTCTTTCACGAATACATATTCATAAATTGTTGTAACTTTTAAATTGTAACACATTAGTCATTAAATCAAATTTCTCCTTTGAAAACTACAGTACAAATTATGAATATGTTTCCGTAGACCTTTTGTTTCATTATTTTATGTCCATAATTAATTTTCATTTTACTAATTAGGTCAAATCATTTTTGGACTCACAACTGTTTTACAATAAAATGTCAAATAACGAAACGATGAAAAAGTCACATAGAAAATCTAACATAAGCACCTAAAATTTCTGTTTGTTTGAATTTAATATTTTAGAGATTTTTCATTTGAATAAAATCTCAATTCCAAAGATGATAAAGCTAAAATTGATAGGATGATTTGAGATCTACATACAATCACAAATAAAAAGATACTATTGATATAAATTGATGTCAAAAATCAATAATGTAATTTGAGATTTACGTATAATAAAAAATAAAAAGATACTATTTATATAAATTGACCTTTCACAAAAAAAAAAACTTCTCGAGCAATTAGATACGACATGAATACAAAAAAAAAAATTTGATTGCATACTTTTATATTTTCTAAAAGAAGATGTTTTTCTTTGAAAAATGTCACTTCAAGTCATTTTACACACATATATACATGTATGTATTAAAACGACATATATTTATTTGAAAAAATAAAAAAGTATCTTTCCATTTTGGTGTTTTGTGATGTTTGTATCTATATTGTGATCAGACTAAATTTAAATTTATACATTGCATGGTTAGTTTCTGATGAGACATCACTCATAGCTAACAAGATTTCTTCACATATATTTGAAAGACTCAAATTTGAGATCATTCATTAAAAATAAAATATCACAAACCATCTCACGACAACACGTTTTAAAAGTATCAATTGAAATACTTGGTGGTAATTAACCAAAATTTCCCCTAAATAGTTTTGTTGTTGGATCATTATGCTTGAAAATGATAGGATCGAGATGCCATAGATATGTTCCAAGTAAGTTCATCTACATTTTGTCCTTGTTATTTGGCCAATGCATCTTCTATCTTTATATCACATCAAACTACAACTTGCTCAATTTTTTAAAACCAAAAAAATCCAATCCTTCATATATAATCTTATAACTAAGCTCTAAAATATCCACACCAATAAAACTAAACATCATCTAAATTTATCAACTTCCTAATGTAGAGTGCTAAGGTTTTGCAATTATATATATATATATATATATATATATATA